>NW_020173111.1:2780400-2869466 GCF_003031525.2 Neophocaena asiaeorientalis asiaeorientalis | reverse complement strand
GAGGGAGAGAGGGAGAGGGGGAGAGAGAGAGAGAACTTCAGGGCTTTCTGGTCTAATCTACCTTCATTTAAACCCTTCCCGGTGAAAACGCATCTCTCTGTCGATCTCTGGGTTGGTGACTGCCCCACTGGGGCTTTGGAATGCTCACACTTCAGACGTGACAGGCTCTGTACAATGGGCAGTCCCAGAGTTACGAGTTTCTCCCACATACCAAATACATGAAGTAGCCCTGGAGTGCTTGGAAGAGCTTTGGCTCAGGGCCACCCTGTAACAGGAACTTGCTTGGCAAAGAGCTGCTTGAAACACATTTGCTGTGTGTATATCTGGAGCCATTTCTTTCCCTTCCAGCCCCTAGAAACTGACATGGGTGGGCCAGTTCTCTGAGGACGTCCACCACTGAACAAAAGGCAAAAGCCTGACTTTCTAGAATTTGCCCCATGGGCTGTGTCCACAATTTCTGCTAACCAATTCTCCTGCTCTTCAGGCCCACATGCCTTATAGGTGTACATCCCACATTTTCCACTGTGGGGAGCTGAGCCTTGAAATATTATATTAGTAAGCATTCTCGTAGAGAATTAAATCAAAACCAGGAAGGAGGAAAATACTGTCGGCTCTATCACAAACCTGGCAAAAAAGGAAGAATGAAAACACCTATGACACCCATAGTGGAGTCTCACTGCAGCCATGAACCCTTTAAAAAATGCCAAACATAACTTAGAAGCCGACCCACTCTCCAGGATGTTAACAGCAAGAAAGGCGGACCTACAGTCAGGAGGACGCTGCCTGCTATTAAAACATAACTGATGAATGTTACAAAAAGAGTATTTGTCATCAAACAATGCTTCCATTGTAAAACAATTTCACCCTATGCATGAAAGATTCCAAACGCTAGTACAGCATTCAATTTGATACTGGAGTTTTATCATATTATTTCATGTGAAGAAGACTTATATACTCAATCTGACAGCTTTGCATATAAAGAACAGTTTCTGCATGACAAACGTGGCAAGCTTATTAAGTTACCAACACACTGCCAAGCCATATTGTCTCAGCACCAGCAGACCCCAAATATTTTCAAATGATTTTTTAAAGGGGCAATGTGGGAAAGCCAGAACAACCACATGTTCTGACTTTAATAAAAGTCACAATTGCAAGAACATTTACCTTATATCTAATTAGAACAAATCATCCATAAGCCTCATTGAGCCCATATTTAGTCTGTCACAGACTTTAATTTTTTGAGGTAGTTGGAAATATTAGTTTTTGATTTATCATTTACTGCCTCACAGCTGCAAAACAAAAAAAGCTATTAAACTGTATATAAAAACAGACCACTTTTTCTTAAAAATATAGAGACATAAGGGACTTTACAAACATTCTCATATGATGGGAAGAAACAAACTATTGAATAATGCAAAAGATTACTTTAAGAGTGTACATAATCAAAATTGGGAATAGAAAGTAATTCAAGCATCGCTTCTTGCCCTTTTGACTAAGATCAAGTGTAGAAAGTAATTTAAGCAGACCAGCCTCCTAATTTCCTCATATTCTTGAAGACACATTTACGCTCAATCTGGATATGAACTAAAAACACTAAGTTATATTTGTATTGCAAACAGGAATTATAAAAAGCTTAATCATGTATAATAAAAACAAAAAGATAACAGCTAGGACTCTACTATTAATATCATTAACTAGTTCCACTAATAAGCATTTGCTAGGTGTCAGGTACTAAGCTAAGACATTTAGACACAATTTTTTTTTCATTCTCATATCAACTCTCTAATTCAGTGCCATTGCACAGATGAGGGGGAAAAAAAACCAAAAACCCATAAACTATACAACTTGCCTAAGGCCATCAGGCTACAAGCAAACCCGAGTCCCTCTGATTCCCAACGCACTGACCTCGTAACTACTCTTTTACTGTATTTCCTCACACAAATGAAAACTAGATGGGGTTGTCAGACTATCAAAGATCTTAACCTAGTCATACTAAAATAACAAAGACAACTTTGCATCTCTGCTCTTATTCTACAGTGACCCAGAGGAGACACAGCTAGTCAATTATCCAACAGATTGAAAGTCATTTTGTTTTGTTTTGATTTCCCTCTATCCAAAATGGTCTAGAGTTCAAGAAGAATGGGTTCATGTAGTGGAATTTTCAAATGAACGTTTTTTATGTAGCCCCATGACTTTAGGCCACCTCCCCAGCACTGAATGTTACATGTGTTGATTTCCACCTGGGCAGAAAACCTTGAGAGCATCCTGGATGCCAGGGGCCACGGACTATCTCACCATTGGTCATAAGAATAAGGGACAGAATCTACCAGGTAGTGTCATGCCATGAAAGGGGCAGACAAGTGATTGAAGATAGTCCAAGTTGCAATTTTAGACCATATTTACCAAGACCATTTTCCTTAATCTCTCTCTGATGTAAAAGCAGCATGTGTAAATATTACTATACACATAGACTTCAGATTCATACACATATACAAATTTAATAGGATATCAACCAAATGAAAAAAATACATAGTCACTGAGTAAAAGGTTAGGTTTTCCTGCTACTGAAATTTTTCAATATTTATTTTCCGTTACTGAATTTTTTTCATATTTAAAAGAGTAGCTGAGAAAATAATAACAAGCAAAATCATATGCTAGTCTACAGCAAGGGTATGAAGTCATCCTAGAACAATGTCATGATTTAATTATACTTTGAATTCTCATTTCAGTGTCAGCCTGCTAATGACTGCAGGAGTAGGCAACGTAAATACAACCTCCTTATTTATTTTTCAGTGTTATCAATTATGGGTTTGGAAAATAGCTTTTTGTGCTTACAAGAACTATGGTCCCAAGTTCGTTTGCTCCTTGCTTTATTTATTCAATATTAATTTGAAAAATATTTATGGAGCTCCAACTGTGTGCAAGACACACATAGAAGGAGGGTGGCTAACTGGCTGTTTCAGATAGGGCTAGGGTTAGAGTTAGGGAGTTGAGAACAGTAGGAGACGTTTAAAGAGTTGAGAACAGAAGGAGACATTGACACCACAATGAATGTGTTGTTCTCAGTTGCAGCAAAAACTTTCTGGAACATTCATGAACAGACAAGCTATCCTTGGTGCCTCCAGGCTAATTCAACACTGCAGTCAGGTCAGCTCTCATTCTCAGAAAGATACTCATTTCTAAGATAAAGCATGTTTCTCAGTTAATATTCCTAAAGTATTTGAGAGAGAGAGAGAGAGAGGAGAATAGGCTGAAAAAAAAAAGTTCTATTTGTGGATAAAGACCCACAGGAAAGAGCAAAGGAGGTGAGTGAATGATCATGACTGGTTCTTGTTCTGTCCCCAAATGCATCACTTCTTCCTACCTTGCCATTGACCCTCGATATTCTGATATTTATTTATTGGGGGTATAAAATTTTATTGGACTTAGAAGAGATAAGTCAGACAGTGTTGCAGGAGCTGAGCTAAGTAAACTGAAACAAAAGTGGCAAATCAGTGACCCAGCCATGGGGACTTTACCATCAATATGGATACACTTAAGTCCTTTCATCAGTAGAAGGCAACAAACAACTATTGGGCAGCTTTGGAGTAGAAGACACCATATGTATGAGTTGCTTGTCCATGGGTTCTGACAAGCTGGTACCCCCTAGGAATTCACAGTCGAGTTTGAGGACAAATCTTGTAGTTGGAGGCAGCACGTAGCTTGTGCTCTAATAGGTGGACGAGCTGCTTTCAGAAGGAGCACAAGAGATGAAGCACTTGAAGAGAACTCCAGGAAAGGGGACCCACTTTGGGTTTGAATACCAAGTAAGCTTTGCTATTGCAAACAATGCAAAGCAATATTAAGGACAAGCCCCTTTCAATCTTGGAACAAAACTTGTGATTTCCGTGGGCAGGATCAGATGGGTTTGTCATGAAAAAGCATGCATGGAAATCAGCTCATTTACCACACGAGGTGGAAAAGCCTGACTTCCCATTCTCAGTGGATCACAGAGCAACAACTTGAGCCTGGTTCACGGGAGGAAAATCCAAGACGAGGATGGGCACGATTTACTGAAGAAGTGTTCCCAGGATAAACTGATAAGGGAGTGGGGGAAACCTGCCAGGGAAGGGAAAGAAACCAAGCAAGGGTACTTTTCTAGCGAAATGCTACAAGGGGTAACTTCAGTTTGATCTCACTGAAGACCTAAGGACTGCAGGCTGCATGTTAGGGCTTGTCCCAACTAAAAGCAAGGAGCTGGGCTTTCATACACACCAGGGAGCACATGAACCCTTAGGCACCTCAGCTTTTCAGCAGCCCAAAGGCAGCACTCTAAAGAAAGTCCCAAATGCTGGCCAGCAGAAGCAAAGCACCCAGGGCCTGGGTGATGGGAGCTCAGAAATGGTAAAATTAAATCAAGGAGACATGGGTACGGTGCCAATGCTGGGTAGCACAGGTGGATGAAAAAATGGGTGAGGAAGCTCCTTATCCAGTCTCCATAGCCAGTTCTTTTCTGGGACAATTCCTGAGCCACACTCTCCTAAGGCCTGTCCAGCCAATGTCCTTGTCCCAACACTACCACAAGCATGCCAGGATAGCCCCTAAATCATTGTGTTAATGTAATGCTACAATTAGAACACCTAGGTAGGGAAGAGCATTACTGGCTGTGAAACTCACACGTCTGCGAAGTAATTTCATGCCAGTGGCACTACCAATTCAATCACCACCCTGGGCGGCAGATTTAATAGCTTAATTTTCTAAGGACTGACAGCATCGATCCTAGCAGGCTCAGGACAAGGCTGCATAACACAGCATTTGGTGCTGTTTGCTCCCGTAATTACCCCCCTTCTAGAAGCATTCCACAGGGTGGGCAGGGAGGAAAAAGTTAGCAAGGGAAACTTCAGCACAGCTTCAATATTTACAAGACAGAAGGTATCATTACAGGATTAATAAGCAAGGCTAGTTCAGCAATAGGGAAGATAGCCAAGGAGGCTGTGGGATTATTACACTGGAGATAATGAAGGCTGAGAATAGATACCCACCCAGAATGGATTTCATGAACAATAAAAATCTATCCGGCTCTTCTCAGAAAGGAGATGAGCTATGTGTTTCACTCAACGTCTCTTCCAGCCCAAATGATTTCATAAATTAGATAAAGTTGTTTAGTTTAAAATAGCACTGATTAAGTATGACTTATTCCAAAGTGTATCCAGTACAGGGGTGGTGAAAGGCAGAAGCTATTGAGTGACACATATAGCTGGAATGATAAACCCTGGCTGGCACCTATAAACAAACACCCACTCTGAAAACAGGACCAGGAGAATCCAGGAAGGCAGGTTTCTACAGCGGAGAAATAGAGACCAAAATACCACATCCTGGCGTATTTGAGCTTCAGGTATTTGGAGCCTGAAGTAATAGTTTCAAGTGTTGAGTCTGTGCTTTGCTCAAACACTGTCTGATGTCTATTACGCAGATGTAGAGCTCTGAAGACCTAGTCTATCCTGGCGACTGAGCCTAGTAATGTCATAGAGGGCTAGCTAAATTTCACAAAGATCAGAAGGGTTGCATGGGACAGATGGTTCTGGAAGTTGGAGGAATGAATACACTTTTACAGCATTCTGGGAATGTGAGAAGGGGTTCCAGTTTCCAGATTTGATCATGGTCTTTTTAGGTCAGGAACAAAATTTTAAAATTCCATCAGGGAGTAGAAGACCAGCTCTCCACTGAGACGCTCGGTCTGGTTAATTAGGCATCTTGTCTGGCTTGGAGCTCAGCACACTGAAGCACTCGATTTTCTTTGAATGGGTGAATTGAGACAATGATAAATCTACCTATTTAACTCTGTGCAGTGACCTCTGACCAAACGAAGTACAGAGACTAAGAGATTCTCTGCCCTTTATCCACTTTTTCTATGATGTTCTTCTATGATTCAACTCAATAAATTATTTCTTTCAGTTTCATTCTAAACCTTTTGCTAAATCCTCTTGCTGGGGAACTAATTCTGTGGCTTTCATTGTATATGCGTCGGACACAAGCTAAGTATAGAATCTGCTGTGATTTTAAATTTTTCGATTCTGATCTTAGAGCAACACAATAAATTACTGAAACCTCTCAGCCACCTGCCCTTCCAAATTTTAATTACACCATGAGCTCTGGAGAATTGTATATACATTTTAAAGTCCATATGCTTACACTGGTAATTGGTTCATGAAGATGTGGATGTGGTTATGCCCTGAAACCAAAAGGGTTACCTTCAAAAACATGGAGAAATATTAATTTTATTATAGGGAGAAAAGATATAATATATTGTAGAATTAAAACCCCAAAATACCTAGAATGGCTAAACAACAAGGTCTTACTGTAGAGCACAGGGAACTATATTCAATATCCCGTGATAAACCATAGTGGAAAAGAATATGAAAAAGAATATACATATGAATAACAGAATCACTTTGCTGTACAGCAGAAATTAACACAACATTGTAAATTAACTATACTTCAATAAAATAACATTTTTAAAAATACCTATATTACCTACAAACTGGCATTGAAAACATTAATTTACTTTTCAGAGTAAAGAAATGCTTTTGGTTTAAATTTCAGAAAATTAATAAAATCATAACTCAGTATACATTTGATAAAGATACCCCAAATGATATACCAAAAATGAGTATTTTTAGATCTGAACAGTCTTTCATTTTTCAAAAATATTGATTCAACACCTATTATGTGTAAAGCCCTAGACTAGGGACTAATGATACAATAGAGAGTCGAACACAGTCCTCAGCTTCACAGGCTTTAGACTAGTGAGGAATCAAATAATCATGTAAACGAATGTGAACTTGAAGTTGTGAACTTGAAGTTGTGACAAGTGTTAGGAAGAAAGTGGTGCACTGAACACCACACAGGAGAGTCTGACCAAGCCAAGGAGGGCCGGGAAGGCTTGTAGGAGCACGGGAGACCCGAACTGACATTAGAAGGACAGAGATGCTAACAAGTGAAGGAAGGAGAGATTACTTTCTAGGCCGTGAACATACTGGTGGCATTAGCTGCCAAAACACTTACCTAGAGGTTGGGGGAAAGGAAGACAGATCCCAGAGTTCTTAAGTCATCTACCTATTGCATGGAATCTGTGGAAAGCAACAGATCACCCTAATTCTGGGGTGAAGAGTTGGGTGGTAGGGGATGATAGAATTTAAAAAGAAGTGAATAATACCAAACATCCATTTTGTGTCAGTCTTGCAAGCTTTCAGTTTTCATTTCCACGTATTCACATTTACAGTAAACAAGTCTAACAAGTCACAGTAACTACTTCTAACAAACAATCACGACCTCACTGTTTTTAGAGACTTTTCATTTCAACAGTCAAAGTCATGCCTGCTCTCATATACTCCTGGGTTCAATAGAAAATTTGCTAATTTAAAAAAAAGTCTTACGGCCAATTAAGCCAAAGATTTTATAGTACGATGAAACCATTTGAATGTGCTCATTGTTTAACTGGAGAGGCACTCTGAAAACAGCTGAAGGGCGATTGCAGTATAAGGGGCCATGGGCAAGCCATACTGATGCTATAATAGACGAGATCAGAGTAGGTCCCACTAAGTGAGCACACTGCAAAACAATACCATTCTCTTTTCTTTCTTTGTTCATGAATAATCATTTATTGAAAAAAGAAGAAGGAAAGCACCCGACAACCAAGATTCAGGGACTAATACTGCTTTCTCTCATACTCTAAAAAACAACCCAAAGTGATGAATGATAGTTCTTTGGTGCTAATTTTGATTAACTGAAAAGGCAATAGTGAGTTACACATAAATACTAGCTTTTATTATCAGCTACAAAACAGGGAGCCCAACCCTCAGGTGAGATAAAGATACAATGACTAGAACACCCTCTTGTGATAAAACCCTCCAACCCTGAGTACCAGTTAGTAATATATTGGGTTGGCCAAAAAGTTTGTTCGGTTAGTGAATACGTCGTTCAATAAAGTTCTTGGTGAAAATGAAAAATGTCTTTTATTTTTACTTAAAACCGAAAAAACTTTCTGGCCAAACCAATATCTGTGTGATCAACAGTATCTACATACCAACAAAGAATTCACATCCCAGGATGAGTATTTACTCCACTGGGATTAATTTAATATTTTTCAACAAAGGTAGAAGTCCCACTTAGATAGTCTAAGCTAACAGGCTATTATTTTTGCAGATTAGAGGAAGTAATAAAAATAGCAATAATATTAAGTAAACAGAAAGGTAAGGAAAAGGAGGAGGGGGAGAAGTAGGAGGAACAAAACCTCTCATTTATCCTCCACTCCAAAGTTTTAGATTTATTTTTTGGAGAACACTCAATCCTGTCTATGGTCTCGAGATATCCTGAATTTTTACAATTAAATATGAACACAGGCCTTCAAAACTACAGGAAAGATCACTTAACATAAAGGCATAATTAACAAAAGGACTCAACACAACTCATATGAGTCTATTGCTTTCATCATCATCAAAATCAACACAAATATGAAGCAAAGGAGATGATCAAAGAGAACCTGTAGACTATATTCAAGACAAAATCTTGACCTTATTGCAAATAGTAAAGAAATTGGAGAGTTTGCTTTAGACTTTCAACTTTCAGGTCATAGTGGATAAGCACTTCTTTCCCCACTCTCAAGATCTTCCTGAACATTAGTCTCCCATCTTTTTAAAAAAAGATTTATAAAAACCTTCTTTCATATAGAAAAGGAGTCCAAGGGTAAGACTGAAACATTGCTAAATATGACAATATTTACTAAGCATAAAACTACTGTAGACTTACAGTAGCCCAGACATTGGGCTAAGGAGAGTGAGTACAGGGTGACCAGGGGTTTCTGATGTCAAGTGCTCACTAGTTGGTAGCAGGACAGTCACATAAACAAATATCTGGAATACACTATAATAAGTACCTTTAAAATAGGAGTATACGGGACCATGGAAACATAAATAGGAGAAAATTAATTTTGGATGGCTGGGGTCAGAGCTACAGAGAAAAGACTTACTTGTGTGGAAACTTTACTTGGAAATAAGGTGTCTGAAAGGTACGGAGGTTGAAGAAGGTCTTTCTTGGTAAACAGAATGTAATTCTCAAAGCTGTGACCTACGGGGGAGGGCAATTTGGGCAAAGAACAGGTATAGGGTGTTTGCGAAAAAAACTCAGTGACTGGAGGTGAATGACATGCCTTGCTAAGGAGTTCAGTCCGTATTTATTCTATAAGCAGAGAAGAGAGATGGGATCTGTGATGGTTAATGTTATAGGTCAAGTTACGTGGAGGAAGGGATGCCCAGAGAGCTGGTAAAAGGTTATTTCTTGGTGTGTCTGTGCAGATGTTTCTAGAAGAGATTAGCATTTGACTCAGTGGACTGCGTAAAGAAGATCCAACCTCACCAATGCAGGTGGACATCATTCCATCCTTTGAGGTCCCAAATAGAGCAAAAAGGTGGAAAAGGGTGAGTTCTCTCTTTCTCTACTTGAGCTACATGTCTCTCCCCCGACTCCATCACAGGCCTTTGGAACTCTGACTGCGAATTACATCATGGGCTTCCCTGATTCTCAGGCTTTTGGATTCGGACTGAATCATACCACAGGCTTTCCTGTATCTCCAGGACTTCTAGGCCGCCAAAACTGCTTGAGCTAATTCCTGTAATAAACTTCCTCTTATGTCTCTCTCTATATATACTATTGGTTCTATTTCTCCAGAAAACCCTGATTAACACAGGATAAATTTACTCAGGAGAAACATGATCCAAACTGCCTTGTAGGAAGATAAATTTGGTGGCAGGGAGAACGTTAGACCTGCAAGGAAAGCCTGGAATTCAGAGTGACTTTTCAGAAGAAGGCTATGATCCCAGTGGTAGATCATGAGGGCTTAACCTACAGCTGTGCACAAAGTTCATAAAGCTTGGATGGAAAGGTAATTCCAGAGAGAAATGCCCCACCACACAGTACTACCCAGGTGGCCCAGCAAAGTGAATGAACTAAGACTTCAAGGGTGTCTAGAGCACAAAAGAGAAATAAAATAATACTTTAAGGGCATCATAGCACAGGCAATCTGGTGGCAGCTTTTTGGTGCCTTAACTAAGATAAACATTCTATTGAAATATATGAAATTGCCAACGTTCAAAAGCATTTTTGTCTATGAAAATGACAATTTTACATGATTCAAGCCATAAGCAACTAAGAGGCTAGAAGGGCACCCATAAGTTTGGACAAATGTCCCAGTCATGGCAATGCTTTATATTTTTTTTAACACTTAATGGGTCAGTAGTTTTCTTTCAACTGAATCTTACTTTGGCTTTTGATTTAATTTTTGGAATAGATAATATATTAACATGTTTTTAAAATTTAATAATTACAAAAAGGTATAACAATGAAATCCCTCCTCCCATTATTCTTCAGCTCACCCATTCCCTGTCACTTACGAGTAGCTTCCTGGGTTTCCTATACAGATTTCTTAGTGTGTTTACTAGTTACAATAAAAGCAAAAATAGAATCTGATTCCCCACCACTTTTTTCACAAAAGGAAATATAAAATTCAAATTGTTCTGCACTTTGCTTTTTTCACTTAACAAAATGTCTTGGAGATATTTCCAAATTAATACACAGAGCACCTTCTGATTCTTTCCTAGAGTTGCATAATGTTTCATTATATGGATATTTATTGTTTACTCAACATGTCCTCTGCTGATGGACCTTTGAGTTGTTTGCAATCTTTCTTATTACAAACCATGCTGCCATTCATAATCACCAGCATGCAACCTTTCACCTGTGTGCAAATAGATCTGTCGGATACATTTCCATGTGTTGGGATCTCATTTTCAAAACAAAAAAGATATAAAAGTAAAAGAAAGATCATAACAAAGAGAAAAGAAGGAAACAAAAGAAATAATGAGAAGAAGGAAGACAGGCAGATGAGGAAAATCAAAAGAAGGAAGGAATGAGAAAGGAGAAAAAGGAGAGAAGAAAAGAATGAAGAGAGGGGAAAGCTGTTGACTTCTGCAAGATTCTAGGAGGGGAATGATTCAACTGTAGTGCAGGGGGTGGAAGGCTTAATGGGAAACGTCAGGGAGCCCTTCAATGCTGGGAGAACAGAACAAGGAAGCTGCTCTTCCTGTCCAAACAACCCACTGAGAGGGAGGGAGAGAGAGGGAGGGAGGGAGAGACAGAGAGAGGGAGAAAGAGGGAGAAAGAGAGAGAGTGGGGGAGGGAGAGGGAGAGAGAGGGAGGGAGCGGGAGCGAGGGAGGGGGGGAGAGTGAGGGAGAGGGGGAGAGAGGGAGAGAGGGAGAGAGGGAGGGAGGGAGAGAGGGAGAGGGGGAGAGAGAGAGAGAACTTCAGGGCTTTCTGGTCTAATCTACCTTCATTTAAACCCTTCCCGGTGAAAACGCATCTCTCTGTCGATCTCTGGGTTGGTGACTGCCCCACTGGGGCTTTGGAATGCTCACACTTCAGACGTGACAGGCTCTGTACAATGGGCAGTCCCAGAGTTACGAGTTTCTCCCACATACCAAATACATGAAGTAGCCCTGGAGTGCTTGGAAGAGCTTTGGCTCAGGGCCACCCTGTAACAGGAACTTGCTTGGCAAAGAGCTGCTTGAAACACATTTGCTGTGTGTATATCTGGAGCCATTTCTTTCCCTTCCAGCCCCTAGAAACTGACATGGGTGGGCCAGTTCTCTGAGGACGTCCACCACTGAACAAAAGGCAAAAGCCTGACTTTCTAGAATTTGCCCCATGGGCTGTGTCCACAATTTCTGCTAACCAATTCTCCTGCTCTTCAGGCCCACATGCCTTATAGGTGTACATCCCACATTTTCCACTGTGGGGAGCTGAGCCTTGAAATATTATATTAGTAAGCATTCTCGTAGAGAATTAAATCAAAACCAGGAAGGAGGAAAATACTGTCGGCTCTATCACAAACCTGGCAAAAAAGGAAGAATGAAAACACCTATGACACCCATAGTGGAGTCTCACTGCAGCCATGAACCCTTTAAAAAATGCCAAACATAACTTAGAAGCCGACCCACTCTCCAGGATGTTAACAGCAAGAAAGGCGGACCTACAGTCAGGAGGACGCTGCCTGCTATTAAAACATAACTGATGAATGTTACAAAAAGAGTATTTGTCATCAAACAATGCTTCCATTGTAAAACAATTTCACCCTATGCATGAAAGATTCCAAACGCTAGTACAGCATTCAATTTGATACTGGAGTTTTATCATATTATTTCATGTGAAGAAGACTTATATACTCAATCTGACAGCTTTGCATATAAAGAACAGTTTCTGCATGACAAACGTGGCAAGCTTATTAAGTTACCAACACACTGCCAAGCCATATTGTCTCAGCACCAGCAGACCCCAAATATTTTCAAATGATTTTTTAAAGGGGCAATGTGGGAAAGCCAGAACAACCACATGTTCTGACTTTAATAAAAGTCACAATTGCAAGAACATTTACCTTATATCTAATTAGAACAAATCATCCATAAGCCTCATTGAGCCCATATTTAGTCTGTCACAGACTTTAATTTTTTGAGGTAGTTGGAAATATTAGTTTTTGATTTATCATTTACTGCCTCACAGCTGCAAAACAAAAAAAGCTATTAAACTGTATATAAAAACAGACCACTTTTTCTTAAAAATATAGAGACATAAGGGACTTTACAAACATTCTCATATGATGGGAAGAAACAAACTATTGAATAATGCAAAAGATTACTTTAAGAGTGTACATAATCAAAATTGGGAATAGAAAGTAATTCAAGCATCGCTTCTTGCCCTTTTGACTAAGATCAAGTGTAGAAAGTAATTTAAGCAGACCAGCCTCCTAATTTCCTCATATTCTTGAAGACACATTTACGCTCAATCTGGATATGAACTAAAAACACTAAGTTATATTTGTATTGCAAACAGGAATTATAAAAAGCTTAATCATGTATAATAAAAACAAAAAGATAACAGCTAGGACTCTACTATTAATATCATTAACTAGTTCCACTAATAAGCATTTGCTAGGTGTCAGGTACTAAGCTAAGACATTTAGACACAATTTTTTTTTCATTCTCATATCAACTCTCTAATTCAGTGCCATTGCACAGATGAGGGGGAAAAAAAACCAAAAACCCATAAACTATACAACTTGCCTAAGGCCATCAGGCTACAAGCAAACCCGAGTCCCTCTGATTCCCAACGCACTGACCTCGTAACTACTCTTTTACTGTATTTCCTCACACAAATGAAAACTAGATGGGGTTGTCAGACTATCAAAGATCTTAACCTAGTCATACTAAAATAACAAAGACAACTTTGCATCTCTGCTCTTATTCTACAGTGACCCAGAGGAGACACAGCTAGTCAATTATCCAACAGATTGAAAGTCATTTTGTTTTGTTTTGATTTCCCTCTATCCAAAATGGTCTAGAGTTCAAGAAGAATGGGTTCATGTAGTGGAATTTTCAAATGAACGTTTTTTATGTAGCCCCATGACTTTAGGCCACCTCCCCAGCACTGAATGTTACATGTGTTGATTTCCACCTGGGCAGAAAACCTTGAGAGCATCCTGGATGCCAGGGGCCACGGACTATCTCACCATTGGTCATAAGAATAAGGGACAGAATCTACCAGGTAGTGTCATGCCATGAAAGGGGCAGACAAGTGATTGAAGATAGTCCAAGTTGCAATTTTAGACCATATTTACCAAGACCATTTTCCTTAATCTCTCTCTGATGTAAAAGCAGCATGTGTAAATATTACTATACACATAGACTTCAGATTCATACACATATACAAATTTAATAGGATATCAACCAAATGAAAAAAATACATAGTCACTGAGTAAAAGGTTAGGTTTTCCTGCTACTGAAATTTTTCAATATTTATTTTCCGTTACTGAATTTTTTTCATATTTAAAAGAGTAGCTGAGAAAATAATAACAAGCAAAATCATATGCTAGTCTACAGCAAGGGTATGAAGTCATCCTAGAACAATGTCATGATTTAATTATACTTTGAATTCTCATTTCAGTGTCAGCCTGCTAATGACTGCAGGAGTAGGCAACGTAAATACAACCTCCTTATTTATTTTTCAGTGTTATCAATTATGGGTTTGGAAAATAGCTTTTTGTGCTTACAAGAACTATGGTCCCAAGTTCGTTTGCTCCTTGCTTTATTTATTCAATATTAATTTGAAAAATATTTATGGAGCTCCAACTGTGTGCAAGACACACATAGAAGGAGGGTGGCTAACTGGCTGTTTCAGATAGGGCTAGGGTTAGAGTTAGGGAGTTGAGAACAGTAGGAGACGTTTAAAGAGTTGAGAACAGAAGGAGACATTGACACCACAATGAATGTGTTGTTCTCAGTTGCAGCAAAAACTTTCTGGAACATTCATGAACAGACAAGCTATCCTTGGTGCCTCCAGGCTAATTCAACACTGCAGTCAGGTCAGCTCTCATTCTCAGAAAGATACTCATTTCTAAGATAAAGCATGTTTCTCAGTTAATATTCCTAAAGTATTTGAGAGAGAGAGAGAGAGAGGAGAATAGGCTGAAAAAAAAAAGTTCTATTTGTGGATAAAGACCCACAGGAAAGAGCAAAGGAGGTGAGTGAATGATCATGACTGGTTCTTGTTCTGTCCCCAAATGCATCACTTCTTCCTACCTTGCCATTGACCCTCGATATTCTGATATTTATTTATTGGGGGTATAAAATTTTATTGGACTTAGAAGAGATAAGTCAGACAGTGTTGCAGGAGCTGAGCTAAGTAAACTGAAACAAAAGTGGCAAATCAGTGACCCAGCCATGGGGACTTTACCATCAATATGGATACACTTAAGTCCTTTCATCAGTAGAAGGCAACAAACAACTATTGGGCAGCTTTGGAGTAGAAGACACCATATGTATGAGTTGCTTGTCCATGGGTTCTGACAAGCTGGTACCCCCTAGGAATTCACAGTCGAGTTTGAGGACAAATCTTGTAGTTGGAGGCAGCACGTAGCTTGTGCTCTAATAGGTGGACGAGCTGCTTTCAGAAGGAGCACAAGAGATGAAGCACTTGAAGAGAACTCCAGGAAAGGGGACCCACTTTGGGTTTGAATACCAAGTAAGCTTTGCTATTGCAAACAATGCAAAGCAATATTAAGGACAAGCCCCTTTCAATCTTGGAACAAAACTTGTGATTTCCGTGGGCAGGATCAGATGGGTTTGTCATGAAAAAGCATGCATGGAAATCAGCTCATTTACCACACGAGGTGGAAAAGCCTGACTTCCCATTCTCAGTGGATCACAGAGCAACAACTTGAGCCTGGTTCACGGGAGGAAAATCCAAGACGAGGATGGGCACGATTTACTGAAGAAGTGTTCCCAGGATAAACTGATAAGGGAGTGGGGGAAACCTGCCAGGGAAGGGAAAGAAACCAAGCAAGGGTACTTTTCTAGCGAAATGCTACAAGGGGTAACTTCAGTTTGATCTCACTGAAGACCTAAGGACTGCAGGCTGCATGTTAGGGCTTGTCCCAACTAAAAGCAAGGAGCTGGGCTTTCATACACACCAGGGAGCACATGAACCCTTAGGCACCTCAGCTTTTCAGCAGCCCAAAGGCAGCACTCTAAAGAAAGTCCCAAATGCTGGCCAGCAGAAGCAAAGCACCCAGGGCCTGGGTGATGGGAGCTCAGAAATGGTAAAATTAAATCAAGGAGACATGGGTACGGTGCCAATGCTGGGTAGCACAGGTGGATGAAAAAATGGGTGAGGAAGCTCCTTATCCAGTCTCCATAGCCAGTTCTTTTCTGGGACAATTCCTGAGCCACACTCTCCTAAGGCCTGTCCAGCCAATGTCCTTGTCCCAACACTACCACAAGCATGCCAGGATAGCCCCTAAATCATTGTGTTAATGTAATGCTACAATTAGAACACCTAGGTAGGGAAGAGCATTACTGGCTGTGAAACTCACACGTCTGCGAAGTAATTTCATGCCAGTGGCACTACCAATTCAATCACCACCCTGGGCGGCAGATTTAATAGCTTAATTTTCTAAGGACTGACAGCATCGATCCTAGCAGGCTCAGGACAAGGCTGCATAACACAGCATTTGGTGCTGTTTGCTCCCGTAATTACCCCCCTTCTAGAAGCATTCCACAGGGTGGGCAGGGAGGAAAAAGTTAGCAAGGGAAACTTCAGCACAGCTTCAATATTTACAAGACAGAAGGTATCATTACAGGATTAATAAGCAAGGCTAGTTCAGCAATAGGGAAGATAGCCAAGGAGGCTGTGGGATTATTACACTGGAGATAATGAAGGCTGAGAATAGATACCCACCCAGAATGGATTTCATGAACAATAAAAATCTATCCGGCTCTTCTCAGAAAGGAGATGAGCTATGTGTTTCACTCAACGTCTCTTCCAGCCCAAATGATTTCATAAATTAGATAAAGTTGTTTAGTTTAAAATAGCACTGATTAAGTATGACTTATTCCAAAGTGTATCCAGTACAGGGGTGGTGAAAGGCAGAAGCTATTGAGTGACACATATAGCTGGAATGATAAACCCTGGCTGGCACCTATAAACAAACACCCACTCTGAAAACAGGACCAGGAGAATCCAGGAAGGCAGGTTTCTACAGCGGAGAAATAGAGACCAAAATACCACATCCTGGCGTATTTGAGCTTCAGGTATTTGGAGCCTGAAGTAATAGTTTCAAGTGTTGAGTCTGTGCTTTGCTCAAACACTGTCTGATGTCTATTACGCAGATGTAGAGCTCTGAAGACCTAGTCTATCCTGGCGACTGAGCCTAGTAATGTCATAGAGGGCTAGCTAAATTTCACAAAGATCAGAAGGGTTGCATGGGACAGATGGTTCTGGAAGTTGGAGGAATGAATACACTTTTACAGCATTCTGGGAATGTGAGAAGGGGTTCCAGTTTCCAGATTTGATCATGGTCTTTTTAGGTCAGGAACAAAATTTTAAAATTCCATCAGGGAGTAGAAGACCAGCTCTCCACTGAGACGCTCGGTCTGGTTAATTAGGCATCTTGTCTGGCTTGGAGCTCAGCACACTGAAGCACTCGATTTTCTTTGAATGGGTGAATTGAGACAATGATAAATCTACCTATTTAACTCTGTGCAGTGACCTCTGACCAAACGAAGTACAGAGACTAAGAGATTCTCTGCCCTTTATCCACTTTTTCTATGATGTTCTTCTATGATTCAACTCAATAAATTATTTCTTTCAGTTTCATTCTAAACCTTTTGCTAAATCCTCTTGCTGGGGAACTAATTCTGTGGCTTTCATTGTATATGCGTCGGACACAAGCTAAGTATAGAATCTGCTGTGATTTTAAATTTTTCGATTCTGATCTTAGAGCAACACAATAAATTACTGAAACCTCTCAGCCACCTGCCCTTCCAAATTTTAATTACACCATGAGCTCTGGAGAATTGTATATACATTTTAAAGTCCATATGCTTACACTGGTAATTGGTTCATGAAGATGTGGATGTGGTTATGCCCTGAAACCAAAAGGGTTACCTTCAAAAACATGGAGAAATATTAATTTTATTATAGGGAGAAAAGATATAATATATTGTAGAATTAAAACCCCAAAATACCTAGAATGGCTAAACAACAAGGTCTTACTGTAGAGCACAGGGAACTATATTCAATATCCCGTGATAAACCATAGTGGAAAAGAATATGAAAAAGAATATACATATGAATAACAGAATCACTTTGCTGTACAGCAGAAATTAACACAACATTGTAAATTAACTATACTTCAATAAAATAACATTTTTAAAAATACCTATATTACCTACAAACTGGCATTGAAAACATTAATTTACTTTTCAGAGTAAAGAAATGCTTTTGGTTTAAATTTCAGAAAATTAATAAAATCATAACTCAGTATACATTTGATAAAGATACCCCAAATGATATACCAAAAATGAGTATTTTTAGATCTGAACAGTCTTTCATTTTTCAAAAATATTGATTCAACACCTATTATGTGTAAAGCCCTAGACTAGGGACTAATGATACAATAGAGAGTCGAACACAGTCCTCAGCTTCACAGGCTTTAGACTAGTGAGGAATCAAATAATCATGTAAACGAATGTGAACTTGAAGTTGTGAACTTGAAGTTGTGACAAGTGTTAGGAAGAAAGTGGTGCACTGAACACCACACAGGAGAGTCTGACCAAGCCAAGGAGGGCCGGGAAGGCTTGTAGGAGCACGGGAGACCCGAACTGACATTAGAAGGACAGAGATGCTAACAAGTGAAGGAAGGAGAGATTACTTTCTAGGCCGTGAACATACTGGTGGCATTAGCTGCCAAAACACTTACCTAGAGGTTGGGGGAAAGGAAGACAGATCCCAGAGTTCTTAAGTCATCTACCTATTGCATGGAATCTGTGGAAAGCAACAGATCACCCTAATTCTGGGGTGAAGAGTTGGGTGGTAGGGGATGATAGAATTTAAAAAGAAGTGAATAATACCAAACATCCATTTTGTGTCAGTCTTGCAAGCTTTCAGTTTTCATTTCCACGTATTCACATTTACAGTAAACAAGTCTAACAAGTCACAGTAACTACTTCTAACAAACAATCACGACCTCACTGTTTTTAGAGACTTTTCATTTCAACAGTCAAAGTCATGCCTGCTCTCATATACTCCTGGGTTCAATAGAAAATTTGCTAATTTAAAAAAAAGTCTTACGGCCAATTAAGCCAAAGATTTTATAGTACGATGAAACCATTTGAATGTGCTCATTGTTTAACTGGAGAGGCACTCTGAAAACAGCTGAAGGGCGATTGCAGTATAAGGGGCCATGGGCAAGCCATACTGATGCTATAATAGACGAGATCAGAGTAGGTCCCACTAAGTGAGCACACTGCAAAACAATACCATTCTCTTTTCTTTCTTTGTTCATGAATAATCATTTATTGAAAAAAGAAGAAGGAAAGCACCCGACAACCAAGATTCAGGGACTAATACTGCTTTCTCTCATACTCTAAAAAACAACCCAAAGTGATGAATGATAGTTCTTTGGTGCTAATTTTGATTAACTGAAAAGGCAATAGTGAGTTACACATAAATACTAGCTTTTATTATCAGCTACAAAACAGGGAGCCCAACCCTCAGGTGAGATAAAGATACAATGACTAGAACACCCTCTTGTGATAAAACCCTCCAACCCTGAGTACCAGTTAGTAATATATTGGGTTGGCCAAAAAGTTTGTTCGGTTAGTGAATACGTCGTTCAATAAAGTTCTTGGTGAAAATGAAAAATGTCTTTTATTTTTACTTAAAACCGAAAAAACTTTCTGGCCAAACCAATATCTGTGTGATCAACAGTATCTACATACCAACAAAGAATTCACATCCCAGGATGAGTATTTACTCCACTGGGATTAATTTAATATTTTTCAACAAAGGTAGAAGTCCCACTTAGATAGTCTAAGCTAACAGGCTATTATTTTTGCAGATTAGAGGAAGTAATAAAAATAGCAATAATATTAAGTAAACAGAAAGGTAAGGAAAAGGAGGAGGGGGAGAAGTAGGAGGAACAAAACCTCTCATTTATCCTCCACTCCAAAGTTTTAGATTTATTTTTTGGAGAACACTCAATCCTGTCTATGGTCTCGAGATATCCTGAATTTTTACAATTAAATATGAACACAGGCCTTCAAAACTACAGGAAAGATCACTTAACATAAAGGCATAATTAACAAAAGGACTCAACACAACTCATATGAGTCTATTGCTTTCATCATCATCAAAATCAACACAAATATGAAGCAAAGGAGATGATCAAAGAGAACCTGTAGACTATATTCAAGACAAAATCTTGACCTTATTGCAAATAGTAAAGAAATTGGAGAGTTTGCTTTAGACTTTCAACTTTCAGGTCATAGTGGATAAGCACTTCTTTCCCCACTCTCAAGATCTTCCTGAACATTAGTCTCCCATCTTTTTAAAAAAAGATTTATAAAAACCTTCTTTCATATAGAAAAGGAGTCCAAGGGTAAGACTGAAACATTGCTAAATATGACAATATTTACTAAGCATAAAACTACTGTAGACTTACAGTAGCCCAGACATTGGGCTAAGGAGAGTGAGTACAGGGTGACCAGGGGTTTCTGATGTCAAGTGCTCACTAGTTGGTAGCAGGACAGTCACATAAACAAATATCTGGAATACACTATAATAAGTACCTTTAAAATAGGAGTATACGGGACCATGGAAACATAAATAGGAGAAAATTAATTTTGGATGGCTGGGGTCAGAGCTACAGAGAAAAGACTTACTTGTGTGGAAACTTTACTTGGAAATAAGGTGTCTGAAAGGTACGGAGGTTGAAGAAGGTCTTTCTTGGTAAACAGAATGTAATTCTCAAAGCTGTGACCTACGGGGGAGGGCAATTTGGGCAAAGAACAGGTATAGGGTGTTTGCGAAAAAAACTCAGTGACTGGAGGTGAATGACATGCCTTGCTAAGGAGTTCAGTCCGTATTTATTCTATAAGCAGAGAAGAGAGATGGGATCTGTGATGGTTAATGTTATAGGTCAAGTTACGTGGAGGAAGGGATGCCCAGAGAGCTGGTAAAAGGTTATTTCTTGGTGTGTCTGTGCAGATGTTTCTAGAAGAGATTAGCATTTGACTCAGTGGACTGCGTAAAGAAGATCCAACCTCACCAATGCAGGTGGACATCATTCCATCCTTTGAGGTCCCAAATAGAGCAAAAAGGTGGAAAAGGGTGAGTTCTCTCTTTCTCTACTTGAGCTACATGTCTCTCCCCCGACTCCATCACAGGCCTTTGGAACTCTGACTGCGAATTACATCATGGGCTTCCCTGATTCTCAGGCTTTTGGATTCGGACTGAATCATACCACAGGCTTTCCTGTATCTCCAGGACTTCTAGGCCGCCAAAACTGCTTGAGCTAATTCCTGTAATAAACTTCCTCTTATGTCTCTCTCTATATATACTATTGGTTCTATTTCTCCAGAAAACCCTGATTAACACAGGATAAATTTACTCAGGAGAAACATGATCCAAACTGCCTTGTAGGAAGATAAATTTGGTGGCAGGGAGAACGTTAGACCTGCAAGGAAAGCCTGGAATTCAGAGTGACTTTTCAGAAGAAGGCTATGATCCCAGTGGTAGATCATGAGGGCTTAACCTACAGCTGTGCACAAAGTTCATAAAGCTTGGATGGAAAGGTAATTCCAGAGAGAAATGCCCCACCACACAGTACTACCCAGGTGGCCCAGCAAAGTGAATGAACTAAGACTTCAAGGGTGTCTAGAGCACAAAAGAGAAATAAAATAATACTTTAAGGGCATCATAGCACAGGCAATCTGGTGGCAGCTTTTTGGTGCCTTAACTAAGATAAACATTCTATTGAAATATATGAAATTGCCAACGTTCAAAAGCATTTTTGTCTATGAAAATGACAATTTTACATGATTCAAGCCATAAGCAACTAAGAGGCTAGAAGGGCACCCATAAGTTTGGACAAATGTCCCAGTCATGGCAATGCTTTATATTTTTTTTAACACTTAATGGGTCAGTAGTTTTCTTTCAACTGAATCTTACTTTGGCTTTTGATTTAATTTTTGGAATAGATAATATATTAACATGTTTTTAAAATTTAATAATTACAAAAAGGTATAACAATGAAATCCCTCCTCCCATTATTCTTCAGCTCACCCATTCCCTGTCACTTACGAGTAGCTTCCTGGGTTTCCTATACAGATTTCTTAGTGTGTTTACTAGTTACAATAAAAGCAAAAATAGAATCTGATTCCCCACCACTTTTTTCACAAAAGGAAATATAAAATTCAAATTGTTCTGCACTTTGCTTTTTTCACTTAACAAAATGTCTTGGAGATATTTCCAAATTAATACACAGAGCACCTTCTGATTCTTTCCTAGAGTTGCATAATGTTTCATTATATGGATATTTATTGTTTACTCAACATGTCCTCTGCTGATGGACCTTTGAGTTGTTTGCAATCTTTCTTATTACAAACCATGCTGCCATTCATAATCACCAGCATGCAACCTTTCACCTGTGTGCAAATAGATCTGTCGGATACATTTCCATGTGTTGGGATCTCATTTTCAAAACAAAAAAGATATAAAAGTAAAAGAAAGATCATAACAAAGAGAAAAGAAGGAAACAAAAGAAATAATGAGAAGAAGGAAGACAGGCAGATGAGGAAAATCAAAAGAAGGAAGGAATGAGAAAGGAGAAAAAGGAGAGAAGAAAAGAATGAAGAGAGGGGAAAGCTGTTGACTTCTGCAAGATTCTAGGAGGGGAATGATTCAACTGTAGTGCAGGGGGTGGAAGGCTTAATGGGAAACGTCAGGGAGCCCTTCAATGCTGGGAGAACAGAACAAGGAAGCTGCTCTTCCTGTCCAAACAACCCACCCACTACGGCAACACAAGGGAAATACACCCCAAGGCTAAAAAATTACAGCGCACAGAACCCAAGATGTGGCCACTCCAGGTTATACAGCAATAAGAGTGAGCCTTCCAGACTGAAGCCAAATGCTTTGAAAAAGAACCAACTACATGTAAAGACCTGGCTCTTGAGGCCATTGTAAGTCATATGAGTCAAAATGGTGCATAATCTATAAATAGTTAAGAGGTTTTAAAAGAAGCTCACAAGTATATATTCTTTAGATACATGTACATGTATATAATTGAATCACTTTCTCTATACTTGAATCTAAAACAACATTGTAAAGCAACTATACTCCAATATAAAAGAAAACTTAAAAAATAACAGTAATTTTTTTTTAAAGTATGGAATATGGAAACAATTTTAAGTTCCAATCTCACAAGTTCTACTACTTCCGTTGGTTCCAAACCCAATAATAGGTTCACATTCTACTAGTAACTTTCACTTACAAGCCATGCAGCCTTTGAAAAGTTACTCACTGCTTCAATTTTCCAAAAAAATAAAAAGTAAAAGAAGCTCGCAAGAACAGTGCACATAGAAAGGGAGAAAGAAAAAGCTGAAGAAGAAAAGAAGAACCCAGACCAGAACAAAACGCTGTGCCTCTTTGCTCAGCATCAGTGGCTAATGCTCTCAACTGGGTCCCTCCAGAGGCAATGAGAGGGTAGAGGCAGTGCTCATGACTTGCTTTATAGAAGTGAGTGCATTTAAGTTCAGCACACAGTACAGTCTACATCATCCCACTCCACTGAGTTTCTCTGTCCTCTTAATAAAGTCCAGAGTTAAAAATAAAAACAAATTTTTAAAGAAATCTATAGGTATTGTTAAAGATAGTGATTTGTCTTGGAGTGAATGTATTTCCAGCAGACTGGGCAAATCCTAGAAAACAAGCCCTATATCAGAACCCTGTTGGAACAAGGGGAATCTCTGACCAGCTGTGCCATTTTGTTGGCTTCATTCACATTTTCCCAAAATGCCTCCAACAGCCAAATGCCTTAAAAAGTTTATTTCATGCCTGAGACTGCAAATATGCTTAAATGAAAGCCATGGGGGAAATGCCAAGGAAGGATGTGGCTGATATTAAGAGATACTAAATAGCTGATTTTAAAAATTTCCTCTCAAACTCATTCATCTAAGAAGAGACACATTTCAGAAAAGAAGAGAAGAAGGGATCCAAGTGTATAACAGACATGTTACACGTGGCCTCTGACTTTCATTTCTTTCTGTTGTTAATTTGACTTCAGCACTGGAGTTAAGCATGCATTTTAGGTCATGTAAAGATGAAAATAATGGAAAAAACATAGAAGATTTGAATCTCAGCATTTCCCAACTTTCAGTTACGCCAGTTCCCAGTTCACCAAATGATCAACACTGCTCCGTCACAAAATTCAAAAGATCAAGGCAGTAACATGAGCTAGCGTACGGCTTTGATTTGTTCACTATGGTAATTGCACATAATTCTGCAATTATTGTAAATTCCATTGTGTCACGCAGGCCTATTACAAAAGTCAACTTTACATGAAAAAATAAACTGAAGTATATTTCTATTTTTCTTTAGAAAAATAATTTATATATATATAAGCTGTATATCTGTTATTTTGACCATCATTGACATTTATATATGACATTTGCACATTCAAACCCAGATATTTCATTCAGTTTGAGCCTCAGTCCTTCTTGACTTGCCGGCACCAACTCCTGCTTGGTTCTGAAAAATGAAACTAGAATTTGATGGTCTCCATGGCAATGCCAAGTCTACATCTTGGCACACTGTATGCTCTTAAATAATACTTATTAGATGAATGAGTGACTTTTAGCAAGAAACATTAAAAACATAATCTTCAAACAATGGGCTGGTCCAGAGTTCCAAGTGGTCCCAACAATTCTGCACACTATTCATTCAGTGGCAAAGAGGTGCTACTCTATTTAACTAAAGTCGCTAAAGAGCTTATGGCAAACATTTATAAATAAACCCTCTCCCTGGCATGGGGTTTAAGTACCTTCTAATGCTCATGAAAATTAACTCCAAGGAACTATCTACAAATCCTTTGCATAGAGTGCAGTTCCCTTATATGACATATTTCCTGAAATACAAAGACCAGTAGCTGGAGTGTGGCCATTTCCCCCCGGCCTCAACATATGAAAAATGATTAACAAGGCAACTGCCTTAGTTTGGACTTGGTGGTTTAAGAGAACTGCGATCAAGAAATTGCAAGACTCAGATTTTCTACTCATAAAATGTACCTCTTATATTCACCAGATCTATTTGAATGTTAAAGGATGAACTTTTTTAGTTGTTGTTGTTGTTGTCTTTTACTTTTATTTTTTTAAGAATGAACTTTCTAATTTTCTCTATGGCATGTGGAGGCTTAGGTTAATTGATAAAGTTTCCAGAATATTGTATTGTAATGTATCCAATATGATTATAGCTTAATTAGAATTTATATGTTTATATGTAAATAAAGACAACTTCTGGGTAAATTCAAAGCAAAGAAACAGAAAATACTTTCACTAGATTAGAAATTCTAACTTTTCATTTCCCTGATGCCTTGTATGATGTCTGGCTCTTGGTAGGGATACAGTAAATATTGGTTGACTCAAAGAAGAAAGGAGGTAGGAAAGAAGGGAAGGAAGGAAGGAAAGAAAAGGGAAGGAAAGAAAAGAAAAGAAGAAAAGGAAGGAGAAGAACTCTTCACAAAGGGAGTATCCCGTAGAAAATTCTATAAAACACTATCCACAGTACCTGGCAAAATCACTGTTAACTCTTTTTCCACGTTTTATCATGGACAATCTTGTAATTAAAAACCACTACTGGGGAGGCAGAGTCAAGATGGCGGTGTGGGAAGACACGAGTTAGCGTCTCCCCACACCTAGGGTGCCTGCTGACAGCTGGTGGGGGACTCTGACGCCCAAGGAGACGGGAGGAACCCTAAAGTGAACCGGTAGGATGTAGGGGGACTGAGGGGGGAGGAGAAGTGGAGGACAGACATGATCCACGCCCCTGAGGATGGGAAGATCAGGAGAGGCAGGTGGGAGGAGCCATTCAGGAGCAGTGGGAGAGGAGTGGAGGGCGATTGCCCCATCACTCAGGCACGGGGAGACTGCTGAGCTCCCAGGCCAGCCAGCTGCCCTCCAAGACCCCTCCAGGCTGTGTGGGTCCTTGGGGGCATATGAGGGAGGCTGGGTAGACCAGGAGAGGCAGGTGGAACAGGCCCTCCCAGACCCCAGACCAGCGGAGCAGGAGAGGAGAGGAGGGTGTTTGCCCCGCCCACTCGAGCCCAGGAAGCCTGCTGGGCTCCCAGATGAGGTCCCCTGCCCTCTGAGACCAGGGACGGGGGGCACGCCTGGGCCCCTTCTGTTCCTTGAGCCTAAGCACCACCCACAACAGCCTGGTGGTTCCTGAGCATTGGTAGCCCACCACTGAAACCTCGCCTTTGCCTAGGCCCTGCCCTCCACAGCCAAGGCCTTTCTCCCGCCCCCCTTTTTTTCCTCTTCCCTCCTCCTCTATTTTTAATATTGTGGTACTGATGTACCTTCTGGCTATTGATTCATCTATATTTTTATTTTTACATTCTTTCTAACATATCTGTTAGTTTCCCAGCCTAATTTTGTTTTTTTCTTTGTTATTGTTCTTTTTTTTTTTTTTTTGCCACCCACGAAGCTTGTGGGATCTTGGCTCACAAGCTCAGGGTCGGGCGGAAGTTCCTGCAGTGGGAGCTCTGAGTCCAAACCACTGGACTAACAGAGAACCTCAGACCCCAAGGAATATTCATAGGAGTGAAGTCTCACAGAGGTACTCATCTCAGCATCAAGACCCAGCTCTACCCAATAATTAGAAAATATAAGAAATGTGTAACAAAGATCTAGAAGAATTAAAGAACAAACAGAAATGAACAAAACAATAACTGAAATGAAAAATACACTAAAAGGAATCAATAAAATAACTGAGGCAGAAGAATGAATAAGTAAGCTGGAAGACAAAATGGTGGAAATAACTGCTGAGGAGCAGAATAAAGAAAAAAGAATGAAAAGAATTGAGGACAATCTCAGAGACCTCTGGGACAACACTAAATGCACCAACATTCGAATTATAGGGGTCTGAAAAAAAGAAAGAGTCTGAAAAAAAGAAAGTGTCGGAGGAAATACTTGAAGAGATTATAGTTGAAAACTTCCCTAACATGGGAAAGGAAATAGTCACCCAAGTCCAGGAAGCACAGAGAGTCCCATACAGGATAAACCCTAGGAAAGACATATATTAATCAAACTAACAAAAATTAAATTCAAAGAAAAAAATATTAAAAGCAGAAAAGGAAAAGCAAAAAACAACATACAAAGGAATCCCCATAAGATTATCAGCTGATTTTTCAGGGGAAACTCTGAAGGCCAGAAGAGAGTGGCAAGATATATACTTAAGGTGATGAAAGAGAAAAAACTACAACCAAGATTACTCTATGCAGCAAGGATCTCATTCAGATTCTATGGAGAAGTCAAAAGCTTTTCAGACAAGCAAAAGCTAAGAGAATTCAGCACCACCAAATCAGCTTTACAACAAATGCTAAAGAAACTTCTCTAAGCAGGAAACACAAGACAAGAAAAAGACCCACAAAAACAAATGCTAAACAATTAAGAAAATGATAATAGGAAGATACATATTGATAATAACCTTGAATGTAACTGGATCAAATCCCCCAACCAAAAGAAACAGACTGGCTGAATGGATACAAAAACAAGACCCATATATATGCTGTCTACAACAGACCCACTTCAGACCTAGGGACACATACAGACTGAAAGTGAAGATATGGAAAAACATATACCATGCAAATGGAAATCAAAAGAAAGCTGGAGTAGCAATATGTGTATCAGATAAAATAGACTTTAAAATAAAGACTGTTACAGGAGATAAGGGGAGACACTACATAATGCAAAGGATCAATCCAGAAGAAGATATAACAATTATAAATGTTGATGCATGCAACATAGGAGCACCTCAATACATAAGGCAAATGCTAACAACCATGAAAGGAGAAATCGACAGTAACACAATAATCGTAGGGGACTTTAACACCCCAATTGCCCCAACGGACAGATCATCCAAACAGAAAATAAATAAGGAAACTCAAACTTTAAATGACACAATAGACAAGATAGATCTAATTGACATTTATAGAACATTCCACCCCAAAGTGGAAAAATACACTTTCTTCTCAAGTGCACATGGAACATTCCAGGATAGATCACATCTTGGGTCACAAATCAAGCCTCGGAAAATTTAAGAAAATTGAAATCATATCAAGCATCTTTTCTGGCCACAACGCTAAGAGATTGGCAATCAGTTACAGGAAAAAAAACTGTAAAAAACACAAATACATGGAGGCTAAACAAGGTGCTACTAAATAACCAAGAGATCACTAAAGAAATCAAAGAAGAAATAAAAAAATACATAGAAACAAATGACAACAAAAACACAACAACCCCAAACCTATGGGATGCAGCAAAAGAAGTTCTAAGAGGGAAGTTTATAGCAATTCAATCTCACCTCAAGAAACAAGAAAAATCCCAAATAAACAATCTAACCCTACACTTAAAACTAGACAAAGAAGAACAAAGAAAAGCCAAAGGCAGTAGAAGGAAAGAAATCATAAAGATCAGAGCAGAAATAAATGAAATAGAAATAAAATAAACAATAGCAAAGATCAATAAAACTAAAAGCTGGTTCTTTGAGAAGATAAACAAAATTGATAAACCATTAGCCAGACTCATCAAGAAAAACAGGGAGAGGATGCAAATCAGTAAAATTAGAAATGAAGAAGGAGAAATCACAACTGACACTGCAGAAATACAAAGGATTATAAGAGACTACTACAAACAGCTATATGCCAATAAAATGGACAAATTCTTGGAAAGGTACAATTTTCCAAGACTGAACCAATAAGAATTAGGAAATATAAACAGACCTGTCACAAGTAATGAAATTGAAACCGTAATTAAAAATCTTCCAACAAACAAAAGTCCAGGGTCACATGGTTTCAGTTAATTCTATCAAACATTTAGAAAAGAGCTAACACTGATCCTTCTCAATCCCTTCCAAAAAAACTGCAGAGGGAGAAACACTCCCAAATTTATTCTACGAAGCCACCATCACCCTGATACAAAAACAAGAAAAAAGATATCACACAAAAAAAAATTATAGACCAATATCACTGATGAACATAGATGCAAAAGTCCTGAACAAAATACTAGCAAATAGAATCCAGCAGCACATTAAAAGGATCATATACCATGATCAAGTGGAATTTATCCCAGGGATTCAAGGATTCTTCAATATATGCAAATCAATCAAGGTGATACACCACATTAACAAATTAAGGAATAAAAACCATATGATCATCTCAAGAGATGCAGAAAAAGCTTTTGACAAAATTCAACACCCATTTATGATAAAAACTCTCCAGAAAGTAGGCATAGAGGGAACCTACCTCAACACAATAAAGGCCAAATATGACAAACCCACAACAAGCACCATATTCAATGGTGAAAAACTGAAAGCATTTCCTCTAAGATCAGGAATAAGACAAGGATGTCCACTCTCACCACACTTATTCAACATAATTTTGGAAGTCCTAGCCACAACAATCAGAGAAGAAAAAGAAATAAAAGGAATACAAATTGGAAAAGAAGAAGTAAAACTGGCACTGTTTGCTGATGACATGATACTATACATAAAGAATCCTAAAGATGCCACCAGTAAACTACTAGAACTAATCAATGAATTTGGTAAGGTTGCTGGATACAAAGTTAATGCACAGAAATCTCTCACATTCCTATACACCAACAATGAAAAATCAGAAAAAGAAATTAAGGAAACACACCCATCTACCATTTCAAAAAAAATGCCTAGGAATAAACCTTCCTAAGGAGGAGAAAGACTTGTACTCAGAAAACTATAAAACACCGATGAAAGAAATCAAAGATGACATAAACAGATGGAGAAATATACCGTGTTCTTGGATTAGAAGGAACAATATTGTGAAAATGAGTATACGATCCAAAAAAATCTACAGATTCAATGCAATCCCTATCAAACTACCAATGGCATTCTTCACAGAATTAGAACAAAAACTCTTACAATTCGTATGGAAATACAAAAGATCCTGAATAGCCAAAGCAATCTTGAGAAAGAAAAACAGAGTTGGAGGAATCAGCCTCCCCAACCACACCACAAAGCTACAGTAATCAAGACAGTATGGTACTGGCACGAAAACAGAAATATAGATCAATGGTACAGGATAGAATGCCCAGAGATAAACCCATGCACATATGGGCACCTAATTCATGATAAAGGAGGCAAGAACATACAATGGAGAAAAGACAGCCTCTTCAATAATTGGTGCTGGGAAAACTGGACAGCTACATGTAAAAGAATGAAATTAGAACACTACCTAACACCATACACAAAAATAATCTCAAAATGGATTAAAGACTTAAATGTAAGACCAGACACTATAAAACTTTTAGAGGAAAACATAGGAAAAACACTCTGACAAAAACCACAGCAAGATCTTTTTCAATCCACCTCCTAGAGTAACAGAAATAAAAACAAAAATAAACAAATGGGACTTAATTAAACTTAAAGGCTTTTGCACAGCAAAGGAAACCATAAACAAGACAAAAAGACAACCCTCAGAATGGGAGAAAATATTGCAATTCAAACAACAAAGGATTAACCTCCAAAATATACAAACAGCTCATGGAGCTCAATATCAAAAAAACAAACAATCCAGTTAAAAAATGGGTAGAAGACCTAAATAGACATTTCACCAAGGAAGACATATAGATGGCCAAGAGGCACATGGAAAGATGCTCAACATCACTAATTATTAGAGAAATGCAAATCAAAACTACAATGAGGTAACACCTCACGCCAGTCAGAACGGCCATTATTAAAAAACCTAGAAGCAATAAATGCTGGAAAGGGTGTGTTGAAAAGGGAACTCTCCTATACTGTTGGTGGGAATGTAAATTAATACAACCACTATGGAAAATGGTATGGCGGTTCCTTAAAAAAATAATAATAGAGCTACCCTATGACCCAGCAATCCCACTAGTGGGCATATACCCTGAGAAAACCATAAGTCAAAAAGAGACAGCACCACAATGTTCACTGCAGCACTATTTACAATAGCCTGGACATGGAACCAGCCTAAGTGTCCATCGACAGATGAATGGATAAAGAAGATGCGGTGCATATATACAATGGAATATTACTCAACCATAAAAAGAAATGAAATTGAGTTATTTGTAGTGAGGTGGATGGACCTAGAGTCTGTCATACTGAGTGAAGTCAGAAAGAGAAAAACAGATACTGTATCCTAATGCTAATGCATATATATATGGAATCAAAAAAAAAGGTATTGATGAACCTAGTTGCGGGGCAGGAATAAACAGGTAGACATAGATAATGGATTTGATGACATGGGGTGGGAGGGCGAAGCTGGGGTGAAGTGAGAGTAGCATCGACATATACACACTACCAAATGTAAAATAGTTGGCTGGTGGGAAGCAGAACCATAGCACAGGAAGATTGGCTTGGTGCTTTGCGATGACCTAGAGGGGTGGGATAGGGAGGGTGGGAGGGAGGCTCAAGAGGGAGGGGATATGGGGACATGTGTATGCATATGGCTGATTTGCTTTGTTGTACAACAGAAACTAACACAGTATTGTGAAGCAATTATACTCCAACAAAGAGCTATAAAAAAAATAGATAACTAATAAGGACCTACTGTATAGCACAGGGAACTCTACTCAATACTCTGTAATGACCTATATGGGAAAAGAATCTAAAAAAGAGTGGATATATGTATCTGTATAATTGATTCACTTGGCTGTACAGCAGAAATTAACACGACATTGTAAATCAACTGTACTCCAATAAAAAGAAAAAAGGAAAAAATACCACTACTGGGATCCATCATAATATCTAATTTTAAAAAGTCAATAAATAAAATAAGGCATTAAACATGTTTTGTTTTCTTCTTAAAAGGAAACCATGCAAAGCCACTTAGAGTTACTGAGAGGAGCAGAGCAGTTAACAGAGGAGGGAGGAAACTGCCAGGACTCAGACTGCAGTAGTTGTAGCCCTAAGCTGAACACCTCTAGCCAGCTGGGTGGCTTTGACCTTTATAAATTTTTAAGTTGCTTTCATTTTTAGCCATGTAACTGATTATTGTATCCATGATGGCAGGAAGTATATGGAATCAGTACTGGTGTTGAGATATAATTTGCTATCATGTTACATAATACATCAAGATGATATTAGTAGTTCATAGTCAACTGTAAGAAGAAAAAATACAGGTTGATATACTGCTATTTCCAATTTGGATCTTCATTGGTAAGGAATAAAAAGCTACACATGCCAGGAATATTTCACAAGCTGAAAAAAGCTCACAAACTAAAATGTGTCCCTTAGCTCATCATTTAGAAACAACTTGTGAAAATTATAGAATTTAGCCACACAAAACACGCTACCATTGGAAATCTCTTGTGGTCAAATTATTCCTATATTTTCCTATTTTCTGTAAGTTTTTATAATTTTTAACTTTGAGGTAACTGAACAGGGTACATCATTGGTTAAATGGGAAACAGTAAAAAATTGTCTGGTTATTTCACTTTATTTTGCCCCAGATAATAATGTCAAAATGATTATTTTTAATTCATAAGGAAGCTCCTAAGATCATTTATTCAAGGAAATGGGCTATTGTATTAAAAAGTTTGGGAAACCTTTATCTGGTACAATAAAACACTTAATTCAAGTGACTGCTAGGTGTCTATTCAGGTTGTAAATGAGGGAAAGCTCAAGGGAATTCTCTCTTCAGATTCTTGACCTATGACATGAATAGGACATCTAGGGGTCATTTGGCACCTGCATTGGCTAAATATTTTATATCTTAGCTCAATCTATTCCTCGAAACATACTGGTAGTGCAGGACAGAGGACAAAGCTCAAAGATTTTCCCAAAGTCTTAGAAATAAAGAACACCAGAGCCTTGGTTCATATTCTATCCTCTCTGCTTCAAAGTCTATTCTTTTCACTATGTCACATTATATTTACCTCACCTTCCTATGAAAGGCTATTTTTATCTGGCATTTCAGAAACTCTTATAAGCCTCCCACTTAAAAAAAAACTAGTTATTTATTCAAAGTCTTAATTCATAACTAAAACTAGCATCCTTTCTCCAGTTCATTTCGGGTGACTCCGAGTTGCCCAAGTAGCAAAATCATGACTGATAAGAAGTAGTTAATAAAATAGAAATTCCACCTGTTAGCAAAAGTTTCTTTTAAAAATATTCCTCCATAAGTGAATAAAACTCTCTCTGATTATTATTCCCAGGAATTAAGCATCTTGAAGTGATGTATGTCATGACTGTAAATTTTTCTCTGTGATAGTATAAATGTCTCCATTTATATGCCACAGAATATTTCTAAGAAGGAAGATGATCCAGTTTATTAAGCAATGAATGGCTCCTTTCACCTCTGGAAAGAACATTTTTCATGACATACCTTGAAGACAGTTTTAAGGAGTTTGATATTTAAGAGTTAAAACAAAACCAGGCATTTTGAACCTTTCAGAGAACCCTGAATTTACAAAGTCCTCTTATTTGGTGGAACCCCCGTCCCTTCCAATCCACAGTCAACTGAAGTCTAATCCCAGCACGAGATTATCTCCTTGCTATCTAAAAGTAACTCAGCATCTTGTGCAAAGGTCATCTAGATAGACAATTGGATGTCTCATCTGAGAAAACAAAATCCATGGACTTAATGAGGTAAGTCAGATCCTTTTACACAGTAGGGATTGAATAGAGTTCAATCTCAGAGATTGTCATGGGCAGGGTCAGATTTAAAACCTGAGTCTTCAGAATCTCAAAGCTGCTTTTTCCAACAGTGTGCCTACCTGAGTATTTGTGGAGGAGGTTTCAGAGGGCAGGGTTTGATGGGGACTGAGTCATCACCTCCTATACCTACGGTGATGACATCTCTGCCTCTTTTCATATACAATCAAACAAGTATCAATAAAGGGAAATTGATCACACGAGCCAGGCAGGCCCCCAGAGCTCACTTCCAGAGGGGAGATACAAGCGAAATGAAAGGAAGAGATATCTCTCAGCAGTTGGCATGTGAATTCCATTTAGGGAGAGGAGGCCTGCCTTTACTTTGAAGGTCAGACCTGAGGAAATGCCCTGAATGAGGCAAGGGAAGAGTTTTGCGGCTCTGGGGTCTGTATGAGGTTCAGGAATGGACAGAGTGGACTCTTCCCTTAACCTACGCACTTTGTTCCCAGTTAGGGCAGCGTCCCCTAGCTTAGCATCCCAGCCTTTTGCGCTCTGGCCTCTGGCATTGTCCGCAGCTTCCACACCTACCCCCTACCCTCAGCTCCCATGGCTCAAGTCCAGTGAAAGTGTTTGCCATTCCACAAATACCTGAAACACTTTACTGTCGTCTTGACTTCTTACAGGTTTCAGGGCTGTCTCACTGCCTCTTTAACTAGACATTCCAGTTTTTCTCCAAAATTCAGTCTAAATTTAGGTTTCTCCAGGGTAATTTCCTTGATTCCTGATTTTGATGCCTTTACGTTCTCCTAGTATTCTGATCATGTTTCTATTATAGCACTGATAAAACGGTAATCATTGATTTGCATAATTATTACTCACTCTAAGCCTCTGGAGGTTTGGGATCTTGTCTCACTCAACTTCATATCCCTGGCACATAACACCATACCTGGTCCACAGTTGGCACTCGATAAATGATGAATGTGTCAATGAATTAATGAAATGTCCAAAGGAAGGGGCTGGTCTATGATTGTCTACATTGGTTGTGACTTTGGGCAAGTCACAAACTCTATCCAATCATCCAAAGGTCATCATTCAGAATTAATCATGAATCAGTGCCAGAGGATGACATATTTCATGGTAAGGGGCTCTTGTATTTGAGGAGCTAAAACAATGAGGACCTGTCTTTTGAGGGCTTTCAAAAAGTGTGATGTTGGCCAGCCAGCTGACACACAGGGGCATCCATCTTTCTTGCACAGTGCATCTCCCTCTCCTAATGGTGCTGTTTCTGGTACCCATGTTAGGACCTTTTGCATCTTTAGGCATCTTCATTTCAACTTGCAACTGATACCTAAGTGACCTCAGTTCCTATAGTCCTAATTCACAGGATTCCTGACTACCTATTTTACTAACCTAAGAAAAAGTTAGTAAAATTAATCAGGAGGGATGGGTATGGCATAAAATATAAGCTTTGCTTACAATCTCGTAAAGACACCAAATTTTTATGAATGTCACAAATGCCTGCTTTTTCTAGTTGGATTGACATATACAGAAGAAAAAACAGGAAATTAATGCTGAAGATGCTCAGGACAAAAGAAAAGTGTTTAACAGGATCCTAAACAGGCTAATTTGATCTTTCCCATTATTATCTTGTATGTACCTACAAATCAGAACAGGAAAAGGAATTCTTGAAAAAAAAATTAACTAAGATGAAATAAGATACTGCATTCATCACTGAAATTCAACTATAAAGAGGTTAAAGCTGTCTTGTAAACTCCAGATAAAAGGTTCATAACTCATTTCCATTGGAGGGTAATAAGACAAGTTGTTCTTTCCATGAGTGGAGGGAACAAGTGTAGTCTTGTAAGAAGAAAACTAAAGGTGAATATAAAACGTAGTCCCACTACCTCTGGAAGAACTCTGTAGTTTAACTGATATGACATCACTGTGTTCTTGACCTTTTATGGTCATTAGGGAGAAGTATTCCTTCTCAAATCTTTAGTACATAAACACAAAATCCCTTTCACATTTCCTAATTTCTTAAATACCTTAATTATTTATGTTTAGTTTCCTTTATTTTTATGTATTTCTGTGTGTGTGTATGTGTTCATTATATGTATTTATTGATTCTTGTTTTTTCTATCCAATTAATCTTAGCTTTTATGTGTTGTCTCTGTGGCTTCTGCATGGCTGCAAATTCATTACACATTCCTCAGCTTATCACACTAGGGATACAACAGGTGAGATTTTTCCACTATAGATGATTTAAAGCTTTCAGGTTCAGATAAAACCTAAAACCAGAGAGAGAGAATGAACAAAACTTAACATGCTACTGTAGTTCTCCTAGTGGACATCCCATTTTACTCTTTGAAATATAAGGGTAAAAAAATAATTTTATTCATTATATTGCATTTGCTTTCTGAATATATCATTGTTCAGATCTATCATAGTTTAGTTTAGATAAGCCAAAAACATATTAGCAACTGACATAAACCTTTCTAAACAAGAATAAATGTCACCATACTCAAACTGAATAGGCTGTCTTTTAGACCTATTGTATTTTGATTTAGGGCTTTTCTCAAATGTTGAACTGAGTCTTTTCTAAACTCCTTTTATCTCTAAAAACATTTTGAAAAAAGAGTGAATCTCAAAGAATAAACTAAATCTGGTACATGACCAAAAGAGCAATGAAAGTATAAAACTGTACACCAAATTAGAGTCTTAGACAAACTTTACTTTGGTGTGTCAATATATCAATATTCATTGTTCACAGTAGAATCACTAACATTTCTACAGATGAGTAATAATGGTATTAGTATTTTTCACTCATTCAATAAACGTCTCTTGAGTGCATAGGAATTAAAATTTAATCCACATAGCCATTTACACAAGGCTCATTTCCAAGAAGTGTATAGTTCAGAATAGAAGATAATACTGTACTGTATACTTGAAATTTGCTAGGATAGATCCTAAATGTTCTTAACACACACACACAAATATAAATGAGTGAGGTGATGGATATGTTAAATAGCTTGATTGTGGTAATTAATTCATTATATATTTATATATATATCACATTATATATATATATATATATATATATATATATATATCACATTGTATATACAACTTTATATATACCTCAATAAATCTGGGGAAAAAAAAGAGTGGTTGAATTTTGGGTAGTAGAATTGGAGTAAGGAGCATTTTGACATTTTATTCTATACATTTCTGTTTGACTACTTTTCAACCAGAATATTATTGCTTAGCAAGATAGATAGATAGAAAGAAAACAGATAGATAGATAGAAAATAGATAGATAGATAGATAGATAGAAAATAGATACACAGATGGATACACAATTGATAGGTAGATAGAAAATAGACAGATAGATAGAAACGAAATAGATAGACCATAGAAAATAGAAGATAGATAGATAGATAGATAGATAGATAGATAGATAGATAGATAGAATAGAAATGCCTCCTCCTTCTCTACTTACAGGATAATTAGATAAAAGCTTAGGAACATTTTAAGGTTTTAATAAATATTGCCACATTGCTTTGTAATAGTGCCAATAGAGTCTAATTTGTATGTTTTCTTTTCCAAGTTAAATTTCAAGTTAGATTTTAGCAAGGGCTATGATTAGACCAGAGATGGCCCTGCTCCTAGGCCTAAAAGCTTACAACTGTAAACATTCAAGCTCTATATTTCTGACTGAAGGCATTTAGAATTTTTCCCAGTCCTGGATTCCCCAAAGTCAAATCCAGATAGAGGATACAATGCTATTTTGGTATATCTCTTACTGATCTCATATTCCAGCTACTGGAATCACTTTACCAAGAAAAGCACATGCCTTTTGTGGCACTTTAGGAAAGAAAGACTCTAATTCAGAAAAATGCAATATAAGACAACATTCATGGTTGATACATGAAGTTAGGTTTAATATAACCCCTCCAGTTCATAAAACTCATTTTGAGATAAAACTTGAAACTTGAATTCAAAGTGGAGGTCCCTCAACAAGCCAGCTCCCAGTTTTATGCACACCTGGCTCCCTCCACCCCCAGGCACCTGGGGAAAAGCAGAACACAAGGCTGAAACACAGGGTACCTGGAACTGAACCAAGGTCATGGCCATGGTCTCCTGACTCTTAGGCAACAACTTTATCCCCTAGACACCTTCACCTTTTATAAACCTCAGGCTGTACCGGACTGGGCTCAGAAGCCACACGACTCAATAGGCCTTCTGCCTTCTAGCTCTGTGGTCTTGGAAAACGACTTAAACACTCTACTTCAGTCTCCTCATTTGTAAGCTAAGGATACTAACAGGATAGTAAACCCCTGTTGTACCCTTTTAAATGGGATCTAAATATTCAATCCAATAAAATATGAGCATGCATTTTTGTGAGAGTCATGGGATGACCAGAGTTAGCTAGCTGGCTGAAAGCTCCAGGGATCCTGGAGCTAATTCCCCATTACACAAGGTCCAAGTTTGTAGGGTACAGTGTCACGGCAATGAACTTGCTGCGAGGACAAAGTTAATATGTCAAATACCTAGAGCGGGACCTGTCATGGAGTCAGTGACATAGACAATGCTTGCTATTGTTGCTATGTATGCTTCCTCCATGACTATGACCCTACACAGCCGCTGCTGCAGCACCACCAAGTAAGGAAAACCAAAGAAAGAATTTGCCGATGACCGAGCAGCAAGAGGATGGCAAGAAGGAGCAGAAAGGAGATTTCCATGTATCTGTTCAAGGGTAACCCCTCTAGGTTTTACTAACTATTCTCCACTCATCCTGAATTTTCCATTTTGCCAAAAACTATAAACAAACTCTGGGAGGGAATAGGGCCAAGACTGGAGGCTGGCATTTAAGAGAGAGTCTCTATAAAAGAGACTGGGTGGATATTAAGCACACTGTCCATCTATAGCCTCATCACCTGCTTGGTACCCACTGCTTGCTCTGGAGACAGATGCTCTCCTTCCAATGGGCATTGTGCCTTTCTAACAAAATACTGTCTACCTGACGTCTATGTACCAGCAGCTACAGATGTTCCCATGAGAGAGCTGTAGGATCCTTGAGGGGGAAAGTATTGCTTTGTAGCTAGGAAATTTGGGAGGTAGTGGTGGTTTACATCTCCGTTATTAACATCATGACATTTAATGTGACACTGCTGCAAGTAAACCACGTCCCCACAGACACCCATGACCTGTACCCCAACCTTCCTCGCTCCAGGCAGGGGTCCCAGACTGGAGTCTGGAAAAGCCGGCCACACAGCTTTCAGGCCCACAGATGTGAAAATGAGTCTTGACAAATGTAATGGTCATAGACTTAACTTCTTTTCTCTTCTGGAGGCAGTAAGTTTCATAATACAATTGCAGAAAGAGAAAGACATCAGTGCTGAGGACAGTGAGAGCCTTTACATGCTTCCTACCTCTTTCTTGTAATGCACTAAACAGGACCAGATGTTTCAACAAAGAAATGAAACCAGTCACCCTGCATTTGATTTGTGGGACCACCCTTACGTGAAATGCCAGCTCATCATTCCAAGGTTTTAAAAATGATGTGTGTAACAAGCGAGATAAGAAATGTGGACATTCCTTCAAAAGTGTCATTAATATAATTATGATCCACAGATGGTGAGAAAATGCCTTCCAGGTCAGCATTGAGAAATGTGGAGATTATTTGCAAAGGGGTTGGAACAAGGGGGGACTCTCGTCCCTCTGATGCCTCTGTCATGAAATGGGAGAATCACACGTGGGGAGTGAGGGTCCAGGAAAGCAGAGCCGAGGAGAGGGGCAAATCAAAGGCACCTAGAGTATTCCATGGTTTCCAGGGAATAGCAGTTTAGCAAAAAATAAGTGCAGGGAGACACAGCACATGCACATTTAATTCATGGGAACTCAACTCTATGCTTGTCAATGTGCTGGTTTGGGGGAAAGATAAAGAAGCAGAGAGAGAGAAAGGGGTCAAGAGATGAAGATAAAGAGACAGAAATAAACCAGGACATGCAAATATACAGGACACGAGACAGAAAAGACACACAAACACAAATGCAGATAGTTAGAGAGGAAGCAGGAAGAATGAGAAGGGATTAGTGATCTACGTTTGTGGCCACTTGCTACGACCAGGAACTTATAATAGAGGATGAGCTCTGGTCCTGAAAGAGGAATTTCTCTTCCCCTGGTCATCCTTGGTTCCCTTATGTCTCTATGTAAGTTGAGCAGTTCAGGTTTTTTAAAATAGAGTATATATTGTTCAAAAAATGGGTTCCCTAAATGCAAATTAATCACTTTATCTTATGCTCAACCAAAGTAATAGAATTCTAGAGGAAAAAAAGTAGCTGGTGTTTAGGATGTTAAATTTCTGATCATTGCCTTATAATTTAGAATGTGACTCCAGTGTTAGACTATAACCCTGGAGGTGTTATTCTGCACAAGATGATGGGGACAAAATGTTTAGGAAATGGTGGGTTCACCCAACTGAAACAAGCTTCCTCCCTTCAGCCCTTCTCAGAGCCTGGTATACACTGATGGACACTGAGTTCTCCATAATGTCAATGGATGGTGCAGCCTTGCCCAAGCAGACTTGGAGAGTCCTTTCCTTTACAAACTACACCTCAGAGTACAAGTGCATTGTGGAGCACACTTTAGGGATCTCTGATCCAATACAAGCCCTCTCATGTCCCCTTTTCTTGCCTTCTGCTAGCCAAGTATATATGCCATCATCAAGCAAATCTTCCCAAATGGACATTTCATTGCATGTTCCCGTGCTTCATACCCTATTGTGGTTTCCAGTTGCCTAAAACTATAAATCTCAAACTTTCCCCAAACACCTGGAATAACGGACAACTCAGGAACATATTCCATATTTATTCCCTGGCTTCACAAATCTTCTGGCTCAATACCAGCTTCCTTTGATGGTTTGTATATCGTGATACGAGAGACACATTCAGAATAACAAGTACCTATTCCTCAATCAATCTGGCAGCCAGTGCCCATCACACTCAGACTTCAGCCCGATTTTCTTTTTATTTTAAACTTTTTAAAATGTATTTTTTATATAGTAGGTTCTTATTCGTTATCTATTTTATACATATTAGTGTATATATGTCAAACCCAATCTCCTAGTTCATCCCCCCACCACCACTTTCCCTCCTTGGTGTCCATATATTTGTTCTCTACATCTGTGTCTCTATTTCTGCCTTGCAAACTGGCAAGTATCATTTGTATCATTTTTCTAGATTCCACATATATGCGTTAACATATGGTATTTGTTTTTCTCTTTCTGACTTACTTCAGTCAGTATAACAGTCTCTAGATTCAATCACATCTCTACAAATGATCCAATTTCATTCCTTTTTATGGCTGAGTAATGTTCCACTGTATATATGCACCATATCTTCTTTATCCATTAGTTGGTCGATGGGCATTTAGGTTGTTTCCATGACCTGTCAGCCCAATTTTCCATCCTACCTGTGTCCTTCCTTCTTGAGGCCTGGCTATGGAGCATAAAGTAGTCTACAGAAACTGTTATTACATTCTTCCAGCCCGGATTGATTGGCAATCTCAATTTCAACTAGAGGAGAGCCATATTAGAGAACAGGCCAGGCTCTCTAAAGATAATAAGAGAACCCAACAAAGAAACGCAGCTCGAGTCTGTTTGCACATAACAGATAATGTCTAGTTTTGCTTATTAGCTCTGTTGATCAACCAGGACCACACTTGGCAGCCTTCTTAACCTACAGAATCAGGGATAGAATTGAAAAGTGCCTATGGCGTGGACCACAGAAAAGGCAGCACTCAGGTGTACTAACACAGGGGCACCGTTGATATATAACATCAGACATGGATTTGGACTCACTGAGAGTTGCATAATGCAAAGTAAAAGGTTTTATATATTGTTTTGCTTTGCTTCACTCTTATTTAATAACAGAAAAACTCAGTGGAGATAAAACACTAGTTTATATAAAACAAACAGAATAACACATGACCATCAGAGCCATGAACATGAGCAAATATGCCAGATGCTGCTTCTCAAAATGACACATGATAGTAAATTTTCATCGCATGAAGTCACCACAAGGAGTCTACTTTGAGGGATTTTCCCCTCCAGCTTTAGCCTAATAGCAATGAGAGAAGATGGGGCTGGAGGAGATGGGTCCTGTGACTTTCCTTTGTTTCATTTCCCCAGGAAGAGAAAAACCTTCCTATAAAACAAACAAAAAAATGAAACTTTTAAAAAAAATAAATTTATTTGATTTATTTATTTTTGGCTGTGTTGGGTCTTTGTTGCTGCACACAGGCTTTCTCTAGTTGTGGTGAGTGAGGGCTACTCTTCATTGCAGTGTGCAGAATTCTCCTTGCAGTGGCTTCTCTTGTTGCAGAGCATGGGCTCTAGGTGTGCAGGCTTCCGTAGTTGTGGCACAAGGGCTCAGTAGTTGTGGCTTATGGGCTCTAGAGCACAGGCTCAGTACTTGAGGCACACGGGCTTAGCTGCTCCGCTGCATGTGGGATCTTCCCGGACCACGGCTCGAACCCATGTCCCCTGCATTGGCAGGTGGATTCTTAACCACTGCACAACCAGGGAAGTCCCCAAAACGAATCTTAATATTAACATGTGCAGGAGATTGGCTCAAGATGGTGGAGTAGAAGGACGTGCTCTCACTCCCTCTTGCGAGAGCACCAGAATCACAACTAACTGCTGAACAATCATCGACAGGAAGACACTGGAACTCACCAAAAACGATACCCCACATCCAAAGACAAAGGAGAAGCCACAATGAGTTGGTAGGAGGGGTGCAATCACAATAAAATCAAATCCCGTAACTGCTGGGTGGGTGACTCACAGACTAGAGAACACTTACACCACAGAAGTCCACCTACTGGAGTGAAGGTTCTGAGCCCCACGTCAGGCTTCCCAGCCTGGAGGTCTGGCAACCAGAGGAAGAATTCCTAGAGAATCAGACTTTGAAGGCTAGCAGGATTTGATTGCAGGACTTTGACAGGCCTGGGGGAAACAGAGACTCCACTCTTGGAGGGCACACACAAAGTAGTGTGTGCACCAGGACCCAGGGGAAGGAGCAGTGACCCCATAGAAGATAGAACCAGACCTACCTGCTAGTGTTGGAGGGTCTCCTGCAGAGGCGGGGGGTGGCTGTGTCTCACCATGAGGACAAGGACACTGGCAGCAGAAGTTCTGGGAAGTAATCCTTGGCGTGAGCCCTCCCAGAGTCCGCTATTAGCACCACCAAAGAGCCCAGGTAGGCTCCAGTGTTGGGTCACCTCAGGCCAAACAACCAACACGGGGGGAACCCAGCACCACCCATCAGCAGACAAGTGGATTAAAGTTTTACTGAGCTCTGCCCACCACAGCAACAGCCAGCTCTACCCACCACCAGTTGCTCCCATCAGGAAACTTGCTCAATCCTCTTAGATAGCCTCATCCACCAGAGGGCAGATAGCAGAAGCAAGAAGAACTAGAATTCTGCAGCCTGTGGCACAAAAACCACATTCACAGAAAGATAGACAAGATGAAAAGGCAGAGGGCTATGTACCAGATGAAGGAACAAGATAAAACCCCAGAAAAATAACTAAATGAAGTGGAGATAGGCAACCTTCCAGGAAAAGAATTCAGAATACTGATAGTGAAGATGATCCAGGACCTCAGAAATAGAATGGAGGCAAAGATCGAGAAGATGCAAGAAACGTTTAATGAAGTCCTAGAAGAATTAAAGAAAAAACAAACAGAGATGAACAATACAATAACCGAAATGAAAAATACACTAGAAGGAATCAATAGCAGAATTACTGAGGCAGAAGAACAGATAAGTGACCTGGAAGACAGAATGGTGGAATTCACAGCTGCAGAACAGAATACAGAAAAAAGAGTGAAAAGAAATGAAGACAGCCTAAGACACCTCTGGGACAACATTAAACACAACAACAATCGCATTATAGGGGTCCCAGAAGGAGAAGAGAGACAGAAAGGACTGGAGAAAATGTTTGAAGAGATTAGAGTCAAAAACTTCCCTAACATGGGAAAGGAAATAGCCACCTAAGTCCAAGAAGTGCAGAGAGCCCCATACAGGATAAACCCAAGGAGAAACACACTGAGACACATAGCAATCAAACTGGTAAAAATTAAAGACAAAGAAAAATTATTGAAAGCAGCAAGGGAAAAAGGACAAATAACATACAAAAAAGGACAAATAACATACAATAACTCCCATAAGGTTAACAGCTGATTTCTCAGCAGAAACTCCACAAGCCAGAAGGTAGTGGCATAATATGTTTAAAGTGATATGAAAAGGAAGAACCTAAAACCAAGATTACTCTTCCTGGCAAGGATCTCTTTCAGATTAGATGGAGAAATCAAAAGCTTTACAGACAAGCAAAAGCTAAGAGAATGCAGCACCACCAAACGAGCTCTACGACAAACGCTAAAGGGACTTCTCTAAGTGGGAAACACAAGAGAAGAAAAGGACCTACAAAAACAAACCCAAAACAATTAAGAAAATGGTCATAGGAATATACATATCGATAATTACCTTAAACGTGAATGGATTAAATACTTCAACCAAAAGACACAGGCTCACTGAATGGATACAAAAACAAGACCCATTATATGCTGTCTACAAGAGACCAACTCCAGACCTAGGGACACATACAGACTGAAAGTGAGGGAATGGAAAAAGATATTCCATGCAAATGGAAATCAAAAGAAAGCTGCAGTAGCAATATTCATATCAGATAAAATAGACTTTAAAATAAAGAATGTTACAAGAGACAAGGAAGGACACTACATAATGATCAAGGGATCAATCCAAGAAGAAGATATAACAATTATAAATATATATGCACCCAACATCGGAGCACCTCAATACATAAGGCAACTGCTAACAGCTCTAAAAGAGGAAATCGACAGTAACAAAATAATAGTGGGAGATTTTAACACCTCACTTACACCAATGGACAGATCATCCAAACAGAAAATGAATAAGGAAACACAAGCTTTAAATGACACAATAGACCAGATAGGTTTAATTAATATTAATAGGACATTCCATCCAAAACCAGCAGATTGCACTTTCTTCTCAAGTGCACATGGAACATTCTCCAGTATAGATAACATCTTGGGTCACAAATCAAGCCTCAGTAAATTTAAGACAATTGAAATCATATCAAGCATCTTTTCTGACCACAACGCTATGAGATTAGAGATCAATTACAGGGGAAAAAACATAAAAAACACAAACACATGGAGGCTAAACAATACATTACTAAATAACCAAGAGATCAATTAAGAAATCAAAGAGGAAATAAGAAAATACCTAGAGACAAATGACAATGAAAACACGATGATCCAAAACCTATGGGATGCATGCAGCAAAAGCAGTTCTAGGAGGGGAGTTTATAGCAATAAAATCTTACCTCAAGAAACAACAAACATCTCAAACAAACAACCTAACCTTACACCTGAAGGAACTAGAGAAGGAAGAACAAACAAAACCCAAAGTGAGTAGAAGGAAAGAAATCATAAAGATCAGAGCAGAAATAAATGAAATAGAAACAAAGAAAATAATACCAAAGATCAATAAAAGTACAGACTGGGGCTTCCCTGGTGGCGCAGTGGTTGAGAGTCCACCTGCCGATGCAGGGGACACAGGTTCGTGCCCCAGTCCAGGAAGATCCCACATGCCGCGGAGTGGCTGGGCCCGTGAGCCATGGATGCTGAGCCTGTGCATCTGGAGCCTGTGCTCTGCAACGGGAAAGGCCACAGCAGTTAGAAGCCCACGTAACACATTAAAAAAAAAAAATGTAAAAGCTGTTTCTTTGAGAAGATACACAAAATTGAAAAACCATTAGCCAGACTCATCAAGAAAAAGAGGGAGAGGACTCAAATCAATAAAATTAGAAATGAAAAAGAAGAAGTTAAAACAGACACTGCAGAAATACAAAGTATCCTAAGAGACTACTATAAGCATCTCTATGCCAATAAAATGGACAACGTGGAAGAAATGGACAAATTCTGAGAAAGGTATGATCTTCCAAGACTGAACCATGAAGAAACAGAAAATATGAACAGACCAATCACAAGTAATGAAATTGAAACTGTGATTAAAAAGCTTTCAACAACAAAAGTCCAGGACCAGATGGCTTCACAGGTGAATTCTATCAAACATTTAGAGAAGAGTTAACATCCATCCTTCTCAAACTCTTCCAAAAAACTGCAGAGGAAGAAACTATGAGGCCACCATCACCCTGACACCTCATTCTATGAGGCCACCATCACCCTGACACCTCATTCTATGAGGCCACCATCACCCTGACACCAAAACCAGACAAAGATACTACAAAAAAAAGAAAATTACAGACCAATATCACTGATGAATATAGATGCAAAAATCCTCAACAAAATAAAAGCAAACAGAATCCAACACATTAAAAAGATCATACACCATGGTCAAGTGGGACTTATCCCAGGGATGCAAGGATTCCTCAATATACGCAAATCAATGAATGTGATATATCATATTAACAAATTGAAGAATAAAAACCATATGATCATCTCAGTAGATGCAGAAAAAACTTCTGACAAAATTCAACACCTATTTATGATAAACATGCTCCAGAAAGTGGGCATAGAGGGAATCTACCTCAAATAATAAAGGCCATATACGACAAACCCACAGCAAACATCATTCTCAATGGTGAAAAACTGAAAGCATTTCCTCTAAGATCAGGAACAAGATAAAGATGTCCACTCTCACCACTACTATTCAACATAGCTTTAGAAGTCCTAGCCACAGCAATCAGAGAAGGAAAAGAAATAAAAGAATACAAATTGGAAAAGAAGAAGTTAAATTGCCACTGTTTGCAGATGACATGATACTATACATAGAGAATCCTAAAGACGCCACCTGAAAACTCCTAGAGCTAATCAATGAATTTGGTAAAGTTGCAGGATACAAAACTAATGCACAGAAATCTCTTGAATTCCTATACACTAATGATGAATAATCTGAAAGGGAAATTAAGGAAACATTCCCATTTACCACTGCAACAAACAGAATAAAATACCTAGGCATACACCTACCTAGGGAGACAAAAGACCTGTAGGCAGAAAACTATAAGACACCGATGAAAGAAATTAAAGATGATACAAATAGATGGAGAGGTATACCATGTTCTTGGATTGGAAGAATCAACATTGTGAAAATGACTATACTACCGAAAGCAATCTACCAATTCAACGCATTCCCTATGAAACTACGAATGGCATTTTTCACAGAACTAGAACAAAAAATTTCACAATTCGTATGGAAACACAAAAGACCCGAATAGCCAAAGCAATATTGAGAAAGAAAAATGGAGCTGGAGGAACCAGGCTCCCTGACTTCAGACTATATTACAAAGCTACAGCAATGAAGACAGTATGGTACTGGCACAAAAACAGAAATATAGATCAATGGAACAGGATAGAAAGCCCAGAGTTAAACCCACACACCTATGGTCAACTAACCTGTGACAAAGGAGGCAAGGATATACAATAGAGAAAAGACAGTCTCTTCAATAAGTGGTGCTGGGAAAACTGGGCAGCTACATGTAAAAGAATGAAATTAGAACACTCCCTAACACCATACACAAAAATAAACTCAAAATATATTAGAGACCTAAATGAAGGACCAGACAGTATAAAACCCTCAGAGGAAAACATAGGAAGAACACTCTTTGACATAAATCATAGCAAGATCCTTTTCGACCCACCTCCTAGAGTGATGGAAATAAAAACAAAATTAAAAAAAAAAATGGGACCTGGTGAAACATAAAAGCTTTTGCAAAGCAAAGGAAACTACAGACAACCCTCAGAATGGGAGAAAATTTTTGCAAATGAATCAACAGACAAAGGATTAATCTCCTAAATATATAAACAGCTCATGCAGCTCAATATTAAAAAAAAAAAAAAACAACCCAATCCCAAAATGGGCAGAAGACCTAAATAGACATTTCTCCAAAGAAGACATACAGATGGCCAAGAAGCACATGAAAAGCTGCTCTACATCATTAATTATTAGAGAAATGCAAATCAAAACTACAATGAGGTATCACCTCACACCAGTGAGAATGGGCATCATCAGAAAATCTACAAACAACAAATGCTGGAGAGGGTGTTGAGAAAAGGGAACCTCCTTACACTGTTGGTGTGAATGTAAATTGATACAGCCACTACGGAGAACAGTATGGAGGTTCCTTAAAAAACTAAAAATAGAATTACCATATGACCCAGCAGTCCCACTACTGGGCATATACCCAGAGAAAACCATGATTCAAAAAGACACACGCTCCCCAATGTTCACTGCAGCTCTATTTTCAATAGCCAGGTCATGGAAGTTACCTAAATGCCCATCGACAGACGAATGGATAAAGAAGATGTGGTACATATATACAATGGAAAATTACTCAACCATAAACGGGAACGAAATCGGGTCATTTGTAGGGACATGGATGAATCTATAGGCTGTCATACAGAGTGAAGTAAGTCAGAAAAAGAAAAATAAATATCGTATATTAACGCATATATGTGGAACCTAGAAAAATAGTACAGACGAACCAGTTTGCAGGACAGAAATTGAAACATAGATGTAGAGAACAAACGTACAGACACCAAGGGGGGAGAGCGGCGGGGGCGGGGTTGTTGTTGGTGGTGGTGGTGGGATGAATTGAAGGATTGGGATTGACATATATACGCTAATATGTATAAAATGGATAACTAATAAGAACCTGCTGTATAAAAAATAAATAAAATTCAAAACAAAAAAAAAACTTGTTCACACACAAATATGGTTTCTAAGCCTCTCAATCGTGGTCTTGAGAATTTCACTAAAAATAAAGGCTTTTAAAAAAATACAGAAGCCTAAATTCTTGGATTCAAGTATTTTTAAGAATTCCAATGGAAAGCATCCAATTCCACCACACATGTTTCTTGTACACTTAGTAATAGTTTCCTCTGTTTGAAAATTCCTCAATTATTGGAACTGTAAAGCAAGAAGTTCTACTAGGAAGAATAATTTGCTTTTGCCTCTGCAGATATGACCTCTCCCAGGCCCTCCTGGCTCTCTCACAGAAGATGACCTACTTTTCTGAGATTAAAGTTTTCAGACATGATCTGTTTCTACTTTGTCCCAACGCAAAATTTATCTCTGTCCTCATCTACCCTTTCTTTCTTCCTTTCTTGGAGGAAGAAGTGATTATAGATTAGGTTTCTAAGGCCAGCTGTCCCACTGGTGCCCCTGATCTGTTCATTATCTGCCCCCTGGATTCAGGATGTGTGTTTAATGGCATCTCTTACCTACTTCCTCTCACCTCCAATCCCTCAGGGCCACCTCCTCCCTTCACTGAAAGCACAAATACTCTCAAGCCTCTTGATTTCAAAAACACCTTCCATTAATTACATGATTCCAGTTTAGGGTTTGCCTATCTCCCAATTTTCAGTCTCAAACTTCTAGAAAGCATGGACTACACTAATGCCTCCCACTAAATTTTCAAAGCCTTCTTCACCTGCCCTCCAGCTGAAACTATTTTCCTGAAAGTCAACAATGACCTCAAATTACTAAATGCAATGCACTGTTTTCTGTCTTCAAATATAGTCAGCTCTCCGTATTCAATCAAGGCTTGGGTGGAAGACATTAAGAAAAAATATTGGATCCACGGTTGGTTGAACCCTCAGATGTGGAAGCTGCAGATACAGAGGACCAACTGTAAGAACCTTGAGCATCCTGAGTATCCACCGCCCAGCGGGGAAGGGGTGAGGTGTACTGGAACCTATATCCCTCAGATACAGAGGGATAATAATACCTTAAACTCTTTATAATACATGAACTAACTAAATACTTTTCTTGTTATGAAATTTCCTCTTCCCTTTGCTATCATAATACTCAATTATGTTTCTTCAGTCTCTCTGACCAATTCTTTTTTTAATTTATTTTATTGAAGTACAGTTGATTTACAATGTTGTGTTAATTTCTGCTGTATAGCAAAGTGATTCAGTTACACACACACACATATATATATATATATACATTCTTTTAAAAATTATTTTCTATTATGGTTTATCACAGGATATTGAATATAGTTCCCTGTGCTATACAGTGGGACCATGTTGTTTATCCATCCTATATATAATAGTTTGCATCTGCTCATCCCAAACTCCCAATCCATTCCTCCCCACCACCACCCTCCTTGGCAACTACAAGTCTTTTCTCTATGTCTCTGACCAGTTCTTGCTCTTTCACTGACTAGCTCCTTAATATTCCCTAGGATTCTGTCCTTGAATTGTTTTTCTATTTCCATTGTAATCTTGTTTGCTCTAAAAGCTCTGCTGATGACTCCCAAATATTAGTGAAATGATAACTCTGGTGCCTACCTCATAGGTTGTCGTAGGGATTTAATGAGTCAATACAATACAACACAAAACTCTTGAAAAAGTGTGAGCTGTTGCTGGTATTATTCTTAATTTTATTAAATCTGAATCTTTATTCCAGATCTTTATTATAAGCTTCAGTACATTTTTTTTCTTTTCTCTGTACAAATTTCTAACAGACTTGGAGGCAGCTCCAGGTTGCCGACAAACCGACAAACACTTCCATGCTCGCATGTCCAAAACTCAGCTCAATGTCACCTTCCCAGGACTTTCTCTTCCTCCTAAGCCTCCTCCTCTGGTGAGAATGTCCCATCTTCAGGGTCACCCCAGCATAAAGCATTAGATTCACCTTTGAAACCTCTCTACCCTTTACCCCCATTCCTCGAACCCAATGTCTGCCAACACTCCCTCGACAATTCTTTACTTTCAACAGAACTTTCTGAAGCCAGAAGTTCATAATCTGTTACCTGGGTTAATTTGATAACATCCAGCCTGACCTCTTGCCTCCAAGCTCTCTTTAGCATCTCCATCCTAATCAATTATAGAGTAACTGTTCACAACGATTGTTGTCTGATAATATCATCCCACACTGAAAACAAGACTACAGCTCATGATCTTCATGAGAACATACAGAATCCTTACCGTAGTGTTCAAGGTCTTCCTGATTTCCGACCAAACTTTCTTTTCCAGTTTTTTTCTCCCTGTTTTCCACCACTATCCTCGATTCCTCTCAAGTGCATCCTTTCCAACTCTAGACCTCCAACAATGCCAGCCCTACAGACACTGCCACAGGAGTCTAGGCATTCTTCAAAACGCATCTCAAATAACACATCCTCCATGATGTTTTCACCAATGGTTCTGGATTGACATAATCATAAACTCTGGCCCTGGCAGGTTTCTGTACCTACTGTAGGACTGAACCCATTCTATATCACATACTAGGCAATATGCTCCTGTCTTAAATCCCTTCCCAAATTATAGACTGAGATCTTATTTAGTAATTTAATCCCCCTTATTCATTCAGTGTTGACAGAGTGCTTTCCATGACAGACTCTGGAAATGCAATACGAAATTCTCTGTCTCCTCCAATAAGCCAACTCTTTCAACCAAGCAGAGTACCTGGGAGATGGCAGGTGCTGAGTAAATATGTGTAGAATGAAATTGTCCCTAACCTCACAGGTGAAATCAAGGTACTGTGAATTCAAAGACTTCTCCAAATCTCCTGACAAGCTAGTAAGTAGTGGAACTCTGCATTTATCAGTTTTATCTATTATTTCAATTGCCAGAGCATGCCATCCCACAACTGTTAAAAAAGAGTTTTATATAAAGTTTTATATTACTTTACTGGTCTACAAAAACGTTATTACACAAAAACTTGGGTTTCCTATATATAGGCTTACATTTTTAAAGCAGTGAAGAATCTGGTATATTTTCAGTAAATCTAACTCAAAAGCAAAATATGAGTTGTAATTTTCTTGATCCATATAATTTACCTATTTATGCATTTAATGATTTATTAATTCACTTATTCTTCTACCCTGTAGGTGGCCTGTTCCCCTTAATGTTCTCTTAAAATTTCACCCCCAAAGACAGACACCATCTATGTGTTCAGTGCTCTACCCGAGGCATCTCATTTGTTCTGCTCAGGCTTCACCTTTGCACTGAACAACATCACCATCCCAGGAAACACAAACAGTGCAGTGATTAGTCACCCCAATCCTTCTGGGTTTCCCCGTTCATTTCCAGCACAATCCTGACCTCCAGAAAACCCTTCTCCCAATATAGACCACCACTTCTAGCCAAGCTAGCACGGGAAGGGGCTGTGAGCTACTTTATAAATAGAGAATCACATGCCTATTTATTGCAGCCGCAGCTGTAAATGAATTACTCAAAATACGACTAACACACTTGCATAACTGCTTATAAGCAATGCAAAAATGTTGACACTGGAGACAGCTCGACCTTCCTGCAATCCTCCACTTACGACTTCTTTAGATAAAGCACAATGCATCAATTAGCTCTGTGACCAGTCATGGAAAGGACACGAATGCAGGTGGAGACATTTGCGGAGGGGAGTAGAGTCAGAGAGAGAGGAGAGGATGCTCTCAGGCTTCCGGAGTTTGACGAATGAAATGGAAATAGTGGCAGCAGAACTAGCAGCTATTTTAAACAAGGTCACCACATGTAGCGGTGAATATATTTTTAAAAGATGAGTTTCCTCTTAATTGTGCGTTTTCCTTATTTAACGATTAAGTTAATATATGGCTTTTTGTCTAGCAGCAAGACACAAGGCCCGTGGTTATGTACTGTACCTGCTATAAAACCAACAAGACTCAGTGAAGGGCAGGGGGAAGAAAGAAGGGGAAGGGAAAAGGAGATTCATTTTTATCCTAGGAGGTAGGATGTGAGCGGGACTTAGAAGATGAAGCTGGGGCAGGAAGGCCTAAGGAAGACTCCAAACAAAGGAGACAGTGCAGCAAAGTCAAGCAGATAGAACCCCAAATTGACCAACTGAAAGGACCTTTCTGGTAAGGGAGACACTGCATTCTTTGGAAGTAATGAGTGCTTCTTCCTTATATAAACATTCACATCACAAGGAAGGGAGGGATAAATCTGAGGTTCTGCTCTATTTCCCCATAATATGAAATATCAATTCTTTGTCGTATTATTAGTCGACATTTATTAAATAGTTACTCTGTATGAGTTAGGGTTCCATGGTTGCAGGTAACAGTGATTGATTCTTATTGTCAAAGCAGAAACATCTGACTGACTAGAGCAAAAGCAAACCTAAAAAAGCAAGCATCTGGGGCTTCCCTGGTGGCACAGTGGCTAAGAATCTGCCTGCCAGTGCAGGGGAGACAGGTTCAATACCTGGTCCAGGAAGATCCCACATGCCATGGAACAACTAAGCCCATGTGCCACAACTACTGAGCCTGCACTCTAGAGCCCACGAGCCACAACTACTGAAGCCCGCACACCTAGAGCCCCCCCTCCGCAACAAGAGAAGCCACTGCACTGAGAAGCCTGTGCACTGCAACGAAGAGTAGCCCCTGCTTGCTGCAACTAGAGAAAGTCAGCACACAACAATGAAGACCCAACGCAGCAAAAAATAAAATAAAATAAATTAATTAAAAAAAGTAAAAAAAAAAAAAAGCAAGCATCTAAGACAGGAACCAGAGAAGCTGTGGGAATCTAAGCTGAAGAAGCTGATGGACAGTTAGCTAAAGTCAACATGGACAAAGCAAGACACATCTTCTAGGGAAAGAACATCTGCTTTCTTAGATTTGGTCAAGAGTCTTCCTTATGTCCAGATGCCTTGCCCCATGATAAGTAATTTAACCAAAACTATATCCAATAGATTAGTTTCCCAATAAGAAATTGGGGTACAATTATAAAAACAAGGAAGAATGGGTGCTGGACTAGCGAAATCCAATGTTCCCAGCATGTAGATTTCAGCATAGAGAAGAGGAAAGAAGTGTCAAACACACTGGCATGCAGTGTGCACACACGTGTGTGCTATTGCTCCCTCATGTGTTTTTAGACCAGCTGGTGAACACCCCCCTGATCTGTTGAGGTTCTTGCTTCCTTTGGACCACTCTGACCACTGAGTTCTAATGGGACCCAAACTCTGCATCTCTGCATTTTATCTTTTGCTAAGTACCTTCAGGTGTTTTTAAAAAGAAGAGCAAACTTTCCCTAAACAATTTCCTCTAAAAAGCCAGTTTAGTTAAAAGGAATGTGGATAATCCACTGTAGGTACCATCATTCCAATTCTGGTAGAATGGAAATTCAGAAACAACTTGAAGAATCAGAGAGGACATGCTGCTTTGATTTTATGCTCTGGTCAGCTGGTGGAGCCTCCTGGAAAACTAGGAGGGTCCCAAGGAGGTGGCAGGCACCGCTATCAATTATCTGTACCTTTCTAGCTGAGAGAGATGCGATGGTGAAGCTGGCCAATGTATCTGAGGTACGTAGGTTCATTACTGTTATTGGACAAAGGAAGCATGATCTTGGCCTATAATCTAGCACAGGCACTGGGAAAACAGAGCCAGATACAGAAAGAAACCTGACCGGCAGCCGGTTACTCACTCAGCTAATGTTTATTGAGCACGTACTATGTGCCAACCCTTGTTCTGGGCTCTGGGGATACAGCAGAGAACAAGAGAGACTAGATCTCTGTTCTTGCAGAGGTTACATTTTAATAGGGAAGACAGATAGTAAACAAAGAAGAAAAAAAATAAGAAAAATATTCAGTAACGGTAAGAGCTCTGTGTGTTGCAGGGAATGAAAATATGGTGAAGCAATGGAGCTTGACTGCGGGATGCTTTTAAACTGGGTGGTTTAAGCTAGGATCTGACCAGCAAGAAGAAACCATTCCTGTTCAGATTGGGCAGAGTAAGGGAGGAATTGAGGCAAAGGGAACGGCTCTTGCCAAGGTCTCGGTGTGTTGGAGTAACAGAAAGAAGGCCATTGTGGCTGGAATAGGAAAGGGTGAGGGAGAGAGGGGTAGGGGATGAGTTCACAGAGGTGGGTAGGGGCCAGGTGGGCGGTTGGTCATAAGGGCGGTTTCTAAAGGGAAAACTCAGAGGGTGTTTCCAGAAGCAGTCACTGTGGATGTTTATTAGAATGGTGGGGAAACCAGGAAGGCAGTCAAGTCAGTAAAAAGCCATATCTGGGAATTTGGGAAGTGACGTAAGGGAGGGCTCAGGTCCCTGGGATGCAGCAAAAGATTAGATTTCCGTAAGGAAGAAGAGGATGGATCTGAATCTTGCTGGGGATCCAGAACCTCCCCATGAAACCGCATGGTGCACCATCAGGACAGGAAGGTCCTGCAGAATAACTGAACAGTTAGTGAGGTGGGGGTGAGGGAGAAGCATGGCTCTGCATACTACCCAGAGGTGGTCTTATGCAAAAGTGCCAGGCATTGGCAGTACTGTGGTCAGGTTACCACATCCCATACTTGGGTGGGCAATTTATTCCCAGGATCCTCCAAGGGGTGAGGTGAGAGCTATGATAGCTGTCTTACGTGAGCCAAGATTGGGTTAGGCTTTGTCTGCAGGGTTATGATCTCAGTGGATCCAACTGTAAGAAGCTGAGGAAGGCAGAGAAAGCACTAAGGGGTGGTGAGTCCAGACATTCTCGCAGTGCCTTTGTTTGGAGTCTTACCACCCATTCTAAATACCAGTTTGAATTAAAATATTCCTTAAGAATAACTACCATTACTCAAATACATACAAAGAACCACATACTGGGCAAGTTGCAAACATTATTCCTAATCCTTGATTCCAATTACAGAGAGGAAAAAAACTGAAATCCAAAAATGATAGTAAATGATTAGAATCAAGTGTTTATGATCACTTTTCCCCATTATGACAGAACATAAAAGCAAACATATATGGAGTTCTCTATGAAAAGAAAAAAAATTACTCTATTCCCCTCTATCAACTAATGCATATTTGAAAGTATAATTTCAAATGTATGGATCTAGTACAATAGGCCCACAATCCATTCAGCCTTATTTGGAACTCTGATGTATATTTTCCCTCTGGCACGTTTTTAAGAATATATTCACATCACCAGGATTTATTCTTTGAGGTTTTTATAAAGAAGTGTCATCCTGTGCTACAAAGGTTAAAAAGAGAAATTCAGTGAAAGTGAAGTTCACTTTCAAAGGTAAGCAAAACAGACAGGTTTTCTAATGCAAATATGTGCTTCTTAAATTAAATTAAGGAAGAGGCCTCGAGGTTAAGGTTTGATCGATTCTCACTCTGACTTTAGCACCGGAACCCGATGCCAAGCACCACGATTCAGACTAAGACACCACAAAGGAGAAACACCCCACAGGCAGTGGAATATTTTGACAGTGAACCTAGCTTTTGGATCCTGTCGACTGGCAGGTTCAAGAGATAATCGGACTCCAGTGGAAGGTTATAGTCTCAACTTTACAATGAAAGGGCTAGCCTTAATGACTTCAAAGTTCCTTTCAGTTTTATAAAATTCTCTAGTTCTGTTTCCTAGTGAATGAACAAATGCACTGCAGGTAAAGTGCTCAGAAAAGCAGAGGAGTGTCCATTTAGGCCTGGCTGTTGGCTGTTCATAGGACCCAGCATTTTGCTGTCTTGGTGAATTTATGGTGGATCATGGTTGTTCCCCAGCCTTGCAGATTTAGGAACTGGACTTTTTCAGCACACACTGAGATGATCAGAATCCTGGGGACAGATGCAACCTAACTCAACTCACATGAGACCAATGTATAAACCAGAAGGCCAATTTATCATAGATAACACACATATTATGATCAGCATATTCACATTTTACAGAATAACATGGGAAGCTTGTTAATAAAATGCAGTTTAAAAACAGAGAAATAATGCCACGGAGCAACTAAGCCCATGCTCCACAACAAGAGAAGCCACAACAATGAGAAGCCTGCGCACTACAACAAAGAGTAGCCTCCACTTGCCGCAACTAGAGGAAGCCCGTGTGCAGCAACAAAGACCCAATGCAGCCAAAAATAAAATAAATAATAAAAATAAATACATTTAAACAAAAACACAGAGAAATAAACAGGCAAAAGTGATGTTTTTCCCCAGACCAGGTTGAGTCACATAGCAGAGACCCCTTCTGTATTGGCAAGAATGCTTGGATTTCAGGATTCAAAGTTCCTTCCCCTTGGACAGGGCACCACACATGTGTTCAACTGTCAGTCCTTTCTGTAACATAGTTTTTTCTCTAGATAGCTTTAATAAATCACTGATTAAACTAGATTTTCGTACATTCTTGCGTAAATATTGCTTTTCCATATGTACTGGCAAAGTCAGTTAATTTTAACTATCAGAAGGCAAACTAGTCTTTCTTTTTGCCAAGATCCTGGGGATAACTCACTGTGTTTCCCTTGAAGTCTCTTTCCAATCGTATCATGAATGTATGAAGGTACCAGGGTCAGGAGAGGTAAACCACAAAAATAATTTTAATTACTTAAATTACAGGCAAGTTTAAATCTGGATAAGTGGCTATAGAGCACATTATAATAATCAGGAAGTGCCACCGTCAATACATTTCAACAGACTATTTGGTGACGTAGTTGGTTGGTTCTTTGTGAAAGGATGGTAAGTGAAAGTGCAAGTGGGCTTCAAAATCATATTTCCTAGAACAGTGTTATTCAATGTGTGGTCTGCAGGCTAGCAGCATCAGCTTCACTTAGGAGATCATGAGAAATATTTCTTAGGCCCTACCCCAAACCTATTATGAAGGAAGGACGGAAGGAAGGAAGGAAGGGAGGGTGAGAGGGAGGAAGGAAGATCCACCAGAGGATTACTTATGTATGCTAAAGTTTGAGAACCAGTACCCTAAAGTACAACTTGAGAAAGAAATCCCACAAAATAATCAGTTGGTCAGTCAAACAAATAAAATAAACAAATAAATTAAAATTAATCATTTAAGCAAGCCTGCAAACAAATGAAACATCGCCAACTATCTCATGCTCTCTAAATAAAACTTTTCAAAAATAGGTCCACACAAAAGAATCACTGCAACAAAAAAGGAAGTGAATGGCCAAGGACACTGCATGTAAAGATAAAATTAAAACCTGGAAAAGACGATTTCAGACTTTAAGATAGGTTGAGTTTCTGCTAGCCCCATTTTCTAAACTCTCTGAGGTTTATCACTTAAATACTCTTGCTAGTAACGAATTATTTTCTTAACCTTTGCAAGAGCTTTGCCATACTGAAGATGACCTTAAACCAGAAGTACATGTGGGGCACAGGTAGGGAGGAAGGAGCATGAACTCTGTTTAGTATCCCCTCTACAATCTCAGCTTTGTCCTCACTTCCCGTTAGCTCACTCACACTTACCACATCAAATGCCACCTCCGTGTAGGTGACACCTAAATCTGTGTTTGCCATTGGATTCACTTCATGCTCAGCTCTTCCTCCTTGCCTACAGCACATCTTAATCTGGGAGTCCCACTGTCACCCTGAAGTTACATTTCAAACTGGATCATAGTCTATTTTCAGATCATTCTCAGCCCCTTTCTCCAGCTTCCGTGTCACCTACCACACTGCTCTTTTTCCAGTCCTTGATATTTTGTGCTTTCCTGTCTATGCTCACCCAGGTTTAGCTTGATATCCTAAATGTTACCCTTCTGCGCCATTACATCTTGCAACATACTAGTAATCAATCCAAAATACTCCTTTTATGAATGTTTCTTCCCTCCCAGAGGAACAACTTGTAAGCGCTTCCCTCTACTAACTGTGTGGCTCTCTCTTAACTTGTCATCATTATTTTTTGGAAACAACTTAATTTCCAGTGTTAATTGTTTGAGTGATCATCAACTCATACTCAAAAGCCTTAAAAAAATATGTCATCCAAAAACCCAGACAAAATCATTCCTATGTTTTTTTAGGAACAGGTGAACACAGGACAAGCATAAACATGCACACACAGACATACAGGATTTTAAAAATAGGTTTGGAATCATATTATATCACTGTCTTATACCTTATTTTTAAAACCTAACAATATGTCATTTTCCCTGGTCAATATATCCATATGCATAGATTTCATGGCTGCATAAGTGTTTTTTTGTAAAGATACAACAGCATTTATTTAATCTACACCATATATATGGACATTTAGATTGCTTACAATCTTCTCTATTAAATACAGTGCTGCAATAAGCACCTTTATACACCCATACTTTTATCCCTTAGCAGGTATTTCTAGAATTGAACTTGCTGTATAACAAGGCATGTACATTCTGAAAGCTTTTGATACATTCTTTCAAACTGAGATCCAAAAGGTACCTATGTGTCAATATTCCCCTGAGTATGAACAGTGTGTTGGAAGCCACTGCCTCCCTATAATTCAGTGTACTCTGGCTGCTAAGAAATGTTTAACTTCTAAAAAATGTAGCCAGTGAAAATAATATCTCACTGTTATTTTAGTCACCATTTCTTCGATTATTAGTGACATACTTTTGAGTGCTTGTTAGCTATTTCTATTTTTTTCATTTGTGAAGTTTTCTCCCTTTTATTATTGGAGTGTTTTCATTTTTGTCCTACTGAATAGTAGGAACCTGTTTTATACCCAGAGTATTCAACCTTAGTAATATTATACTGCAAACCTTCTTTATAAGACTGTTTACTTGCTTTTTACTTTAAATTATGGTAGGGTTGTGCTAGATGAAGATGCATAAGTATGTCTGTAGTCATAATGTGAGAATTGCATTAAAAATAAAGAATTTTAAGTCTATCATTCTTTTCATTTATAGTTTATGCCTTTGGAATGAATCGTATAAACCTACTCCCTCCACAAAGATTAAACAATAGTTCACATTTTTCTTTTCTGACCTCGAAGGACTTACAGTCATTGCTGTGTTCTGGGAACCCAACCAATTCCCTCTGCCACCCATTCTCTGTTCCAGCAAAGTCTGATTCCTCACTGTCTGGTATCCCCCCAGTTGTACCTCATGCCTATGTTATGTTCCTGCTCTAATTCTAGCAGGAGTGCCCACCCATCCTTCCCTGACTTCACCAATATGCCAAATGTCCAATTCCTTTGTTCTCTTCCAGACTCACCCCAAACTCTCTTCTCCCTTCATGGCTCTTCTTACCCAAACAGCCCTTTTCCCTTCTCTTTAAGTCAATGTCACACAATTTAGCATCTAATCACTCCCTTTTGTTCCATGTGTCACCTCTGTTTCCTTAAATAAATGGTCGTCTGAAGAGCAAGAATCATAGTATAACCACCTTCTGTCTGAACAAACTGTTACCAGCCCCAGTCCTTAGATTCTCTAATCAATAGAAACTGATGAGAGGCCACCGGAAATTGCAGGCAAAGCTTTATGGGGACTTGGGTCAAGGCTCAAGACAGCAGAAGCAAGAGTCAGGTGCCCATGCCCACTCCCCTGCTTGGGTCCTTAAGTGGGGTAACAACGGGGCAGATTGGTGGGTGGGGCAGCAGGTGTGGCTTAGATGGTCTGTCCACCGCCCTGGTGGTGCAGGGATCGTGTACAGGACCCTGCTTTGGCTCCCAGCAACTCACAAATGGCAGTTGGTTTGTGGCCGTTTTGTACCTTGTTTATAATTTGCCCCAACAGCACATGCATGCAATTATTTTTCATCACGTACAGTTTCTTTGTATCCTGTTGCTTAAGAAGACCTTTGTCCATGTGCAAGCACTGCTGTAAAGGGTCCCAGGTCCCAGCCTGTCTCAAAACCCCCTATACAGGGCCAGCCTAAGGAAGAGCTCTATGAACGTGCATTGATTGACACCTTGGATTTCACATTCAGAAATTCCACGTTCCAAATCACTTCTTAATAACTATAGGATACGAAATAAATTGACACAGCACTAGACTATAAGATATTATAATTAAACAGTGCACAAACACTGAAAAATCTTATTTCCTCCTTTTCCAAAGCATCTTCAAGCCAAACATACACGAAGTTGTGGGAGACAGCAGGTGTACACAGACACCTTTTTTTTGCTAAGTCAATATTGACCTGAGAGTAAGCATGAGGATGAGCAAGAATAAAGCAAATACTTTACAGAAAAAAAAAAAGCCAAACACCTTGAGGAGATTTCACCTTTATATTTCCTTCCTAGTTTTATGTATCTTCGGAATTGAAAGTGCGGTATTATTTTGAAATTAAAAAGGAATAAAGAAAACTATAGCAGAAGCACAGATAAATATGGAGTGGTTTCATTCAACTTTCCAGAAGATTCTACAATCAATTAAAGGATGTTTAGAGAGTGAGAGCACGGCCTACATGCAGGTCATCATTGTAGGGTCTGAGAGCGAGACAAGGAAGAGCAGGACGAGGATTCTTTCCTCTGGGGGCTGGATTTTTCGGAAAAAAACAAAGGGAAGAAAAAATGGTTATGTGCCCAGAAAGCATAAGTGTTATCAATAAGTGTTACTAGAGTTCAGGATATGTAACAACTTCTATGTCATCAGTTGACATTTATCAAGCACCTACCAGATGCTGGGCAAGGACTGAGGGTCATCCAGCTGGAAGACCTTTGAGATGGCCCTTGGGTTTTGAGCATGAAGATGTAGGTGAGGGAAGCCATTACAGTTGGAAGAAGATTAACAAATAATTACAATTAAGTTCAGTGATGTTACATGTGAGCAAGTTTGAGAATATTTGAAAGCCCAGTGTAAGCTGGAGAAACTAAAAAACCTCAATTCCTTCATTCCCCAATGAACAAGTCTGGAAAATTATCTAGTTAAAACCCAGTACTACACCCAGAGCCAGTGCTGGCCTCACTCAAAGCATTTTTAAACAAGAGCTATAGCTCTAGGGAAGCAAGGGCTGACACTCTATAAGCTGGCTACAAGAAAATGACACCCCTCCCTCCTCTAATTTAGTTACTTTGGGGGACAAAAAGCATCCTGGGAATTTAAATGAGGAAAGTGCAAGTATTGTGAAATATAGCAATGTAAAACCCAGACAATTTCTCAATAGCTTCATCTCAGACTGCAGGGTAAGTTTTCTATGAAGCACTGAAACAGACCTGCATTGCTTTCCAAAACAAAACCACAATAAAAAAAAAATCATGGAAGAAGTACGAGAAATACTGAAAGCAAATCTCTCTACATGATTTTAATCCAACTGATGGCAGAAATGGAGGCTGGAGAAACATAATGGAAGTGCAAAGAAATGTTTCAGTGAAGGGCATTGATCCGAGCTCTCGTAAGGATTTGTGGTCCATTATATTCATGTATCAAGTCAATTTTAGGCCTCTCAGTCCCCCTCTTCTTACCGTTATCACTTATAACAATCTCTTGGAGTTAATGGTTCTTATTTATATTTTATCATTTTCATAATATGTTAATATATTGGCATTCTTTACAGAACCCTGAAACACATTACTACTAGTCTAATATTGATTGTCAAGACATTCTTACCAAATAACTAAATATTCTTATGATGGGAAGAAGTGGCAGGAAACTGAAATATAAAAAGGTCAAGAAACCTTGGGGATATGGTATCAAAAAGATACCATAGAATCTTTAGAATCTTTGATTCTAGATACCTAGAATCAAAAAATTTGGCCTCCCAGACATCTCTCTCTCAGAATCCTTTCACCTAACCAAAGCGCTCTTTTCATTTCTGATTATTAAGTTCCTTTTCCAGACTTGGTTAAAATGTTTCAACTTGCATTAAATATATATGAAGTATGGTATACTGTTGCTTTTTAAGCATGGGTTAAAAAATGGTTGGTATTCTAGTTGTAAAAAGAGAAAATGCTAAATTGGCTTTCCTGTGTTGAACTAAGCTCTCCTTCCCATCTCATACACAAAATAAGAGAAAAAAGTCATCCTTGCAGGTCTATGTTTAGGATACTCCCTGAGTTTCCAAAGAAGCATGTGGAACTTGATCATCAAACTTTAAAAGGCATTGAAATAGAAATACATTGAATAGAATTAAGTGTTATTAGAAATACATGTCCTTGTTTTACCTTTTTTATAGGAAGAGCAAACAGTTGAGGCTTTATGATCTGCTGTCTTCTAGATGGATTTCAGTTGGTAAATATTTCTATATCAACCCAGCATAGCATCTTCTGCATCTTTTGTTTTCTTCTTTTCATTGCCATGTTTTAACTTTAATTAAAATTTATGTTGGGGCTTCCCTGGTGGCACAGTGGTTGAGAGTCTGCCTGCCGATGCAGGGGGCACAGGTTCGTGCCCCAGTCCGGGAAGATCCCACATGCTGCGGAGCGGCTGGGCCCGTGAGCCATGGACGCTGAGCCTGCGCGTCCGGAACCTGTGCTCCGCAACGGGAGAGGCCACAACAGTGAGAGGCCCACGTACCCCCCCACCAAAAAAAAAAGAAAAAAAAATTATGTTGGAAGTGAGAAACAGGACAAGTACAGGGCTATCACGAAATATAATTTTGCAGTATTCCCAAGATAATAACATAAAAAGGAAAATCCTGATGGCCAAACTCTTGGGACACGAAATATTTGCTCTAATACAAAAATGCCTCAGCTAGATTCCAACCACTTAGGAAGATTTGGGCTGCTTGAAGCTGTCTTCGCCTGCTATTGCTCTTTCAACTTGGAATATGAGTGGCAGACAAAGCAGATCAACCTGGATCACAAGTGTGGCCCCATGGGATGGACAAGAAGCAAAGAAATGTTTGGCCCTGCTGACCCCAAGCACTGCTGGGATCCCCATGAGGGTGTCACACACACAAAAAAAGACATTTCTTCTTCTGCCAAATGTGAGAGGCTCCCTTCCAGCTCAAACCTCAGTCCAGAAGTTCATCTTCTCACCAAAAGGAACAGACTTCAATAACCCTTATCACTCCAACACAAAGGGGCAGGTCAGTCCCACAGGACACAGAATCTTCAGGTTAAGAATCCAAGCACTTAACACATATATATGGAACCTAAAAAAAAAAAAGTTTCTGAAGAACCTAGGGGCAGGACAGGAATAAAGATGCAGATGTAGAGAATGGACTTGAAGACATGGGGAGTGGGAAGGGTAAGCTGGGACGAAATGAGAGAGTGGCATGGACATATATACACTACCAAATGTAAAATAGATAGCTAGTGGGAAGCAGCCGCATGGCACAGGGAGATCAGCTCAATGCTTTGTGTCCACCTAGAGGGGTGGGATAGGGAGGGTGGGAGGGAGACGCAGGAGGGAGGGGATATGGGGATATATGTATACATATAGCTGATTCACTTTGATATAAAGCAGAAACTAACACACTATTGTAAAGCAATTATACTCCAATAAAGATGTTAAAAAAAAAAAAGATCAAGGGTAGAGCAATGCCAAGAAATGAGGAAATGACGGCAGGTATTGCTTAATAAAAAAAAAAAAAGAATCCAAGCCCTGATGTCAATCCTTGTGTAATAAGGAACTCATCAAGGCATTTTTCAGTGTTTAAAAGGAAGCAAACCTGCCTAGAAGATAAATGATTCAATTTTCAGTACTGAAATGAGTACCTTATACATTTATTGTAAAATTATTCATAATGGCAAAACGGTGGCAAAAAAAATCCGTGCCCATCGATGGGCAATACTTGCATAAAATGTGATGCAAACACACTAGAAACAATTACCCTGACAATTAACAAAAAGGACATGTCTAGTGAACTGGGGAGAATGCACAAAGTATGTTTTCCATTGAAAAAAGGAGTAAAATAACCTGCTCAGTTTGATCTCAGATACCATAGATCTGATTGTATGTTTGTATGAGCATAAAAAATGTTATAGAAGGGCACATATGATTTTTTTATTAACATGTTATTTCTGAGAGCTCTTCATAGACCAGTGTGGTGTGCAGAAGAAGATTATTAATATTTTCAATATATATCTTGAGTTGTTTCACTAGATACGATTAGTTTGGATTACTTTGCAATAGAAAAATCTACTAAATGTTGAGGAATTACATATATAGAGACTATATTTTCTACAAATGGTAATAAGAGACTTGATGCAAAAAAAGAACATGGTAGAGAAAAAAAAATACAAAACTTCAAAACAAACATAAGAGATTCAACACAACTTGGAAAAATCAAGAGGCATCCAAACCAAAAACACAGTTTGCAGCCACAACTGGGCTATTGTTTCCATACATTCCTTAGTGAGGAAGCCTTTGAAGTTGACATCAGAATCCCATCTTATATCATCTATCGTTACTTCGGACATATCTTTATACCTGCTTAGTTAATTGTATAGGGAAACTAGAGCTTTCTTTTCCCAAAATAGGCATTTTGTCAGTCTTATTTGATCTTTGAAGCTGTCTTTTCAAAATTTTGAGTTAAAAAATCCATATTGCTGTGGATATTTACATGGCATAGGGAGATAATATATGACTATTATACTCAAGATCCTCTGTCTCAAATAAGAAAAATAGACAAAAAGATGGGCCTAGCACTCAACCCATCTCCTAGCTGCGTCTTCTGAGTTCACCTCCTGATATGTCCAACTCTCCACCAACCCAAGAAAGGAAGCTGCATATACAAGCTGACAGTCTTGGCAACTGCTCAGGAATGGCCTCTCCAGTCCCCTCAAACCACCACCACTGCCATTTAGTCCTGACCTCCTTGCTTGTTCTCATCCCCAATTTCCAAATATTGGCTGTCTTTGAAATACACTTCTGTCCTTCCAAGTTGGCATGCGTTCTGATGTTCTTGCCAGCATCTTGGGAAGCAACACTGTGCCAGTTTTTCTCTTCTCTCCTCTTCTCTTCTCTTCTCTTTTCTCTTCCCTTCTCTTCCCTTCTCTTCTCTTCTCTTTTTTCTTCCCTTCTCTCTCTTCTCTTCCTATTGCAGTTCCTGACTTAGCTCACATGCTATCACAGTGTGTCCCATTAGCTGTGTATATAACCTAACTCTAGCCAACAGTCCTGGGGTCCTAGTGGCCCACATGCTTCAGGGGAGAAAGGTTGGGTAGGGAATGATATATCAGTTGGTATATGTAAAAGAATTTACTTTAGTAAGACTTATTTATGCTATACAAAATGCCTTTTGACATAAAGCATCACAGAGGTGAAGGGAACATTCAGCAACTCTGGTTTTAAAAATCACTACCTTCAGCAACAGAGGACTGCATGAGACATACTGAACAACACGGATTAATACACACTAAAAACCTTCTGTTATGCACTCAGCCTGCACCAGGCACTCTACTGGATCCTGCGGGGCATTCAAAGATGAAGACCCTGTGGTCCTAGTCTTCAGGGGGTTCACAGACTAACCCTGAAACAAATCTGATCCTGATAAGTAAAGGTATATTTGAAAGCCAAAAATAGATTTACAACCAAGCAAGAAAAGAAAGTCAAAATCCAATCCACTCTACCTTGGAAAGAAATGGGAAAAAATAAAAAGTAATAACTAAAAAGATAAGAGGAGACTGAGAGCAAAGAGAACAAAAAGTAGGAAGAAGTTTAGGAGCTAAAGGCAGGGAGGCAAAGAAGGCAAATCCATAGCAGACAAGTTGAGGATAGGAGAAAAGGGGTGAGACAGAAAGGGCAAGGGGAGTGGAAGCTGTGAAACAGAAAGAAAAGAGTTAGTTTCCCAGGAAGGACAATCTGGGAAAGGCAGGGAGATGGAGAGGATGTAGTGTAAATGTGAGGTCACTGCAGACAGACATCCTAAATGGAATAAGGATGGAGAAGTGAGTAAAATGAACTTTGCAGAAAAGACAGATCATGAATAATAATAACAATAATAGCTAACTTTTCTTGGACCTCTATTGACCTAAACTGCAATGACCATGTTGAAATCTAGACACTCTTTCACCAGGACCCACCCTCTAACATATGAATGTGCTGAGAGCCAGGGTACTTAAGCACGACTGCATTCATATCTTCAATTCAACAGTTCTGTGGATCCCTGGGCACATCAGTGGCCCTTAAACATCACTGCCATCTGGTTAGCATTGTACAATTCTTATGCCAATACTGCTTTGCTGGTTTTATAACTTATTCTATTGGATTACCCCACTCAAAGCCAGATCCTTTCTACATAGAACAACAGAGCTGCGCTCATGATTATATTTTTGAGCAGATAAAAATTTTATATGAATATTTTATACATAGAAATTTCAAATACGTGTAAAAATTTTATGTCAATATTCTTCTATAAAACACCCTTGTTTCCAGTCAAAAACAATAAGGCTTTTATCCAGGTCGTCGGGAGGAATGAGTGATGGGTAAACCAGAACGAGAAAAGCAGGTGCTGGAAGTTATCAAGTGCATTGATAAGTGGAAGCAGAACAAAGCACCAAGCTGTCCTAGAACAAAGCACTAAGCTGTCCTCAGAAGCATTGAATTTTTTACTTTTTCACAAGACACCAAAAGTCTCAACTATATGACTCCTCCAAATCAAGTTCTATATTCACATCAAAGTTTTTCCCGAAGATGGTTCTTTGATTCCTAAACTATCACTTCCTTTGCAAACAGCTCTTATCCTTTGCCTTTGGAAAGAAAAATAGTCAAATTCCAGACATTTTCAAAAATAAATTAGAACTTGATAACATTAGTCTCTTATTTTCTCTTTCTTCTTTTCTTTGTTTTATCTTTCTTGGTGCTTTTCCTAAATCACTTGTAAAATTAAAATCATGGAACTGCCATTTTTTTTCTACCATGCTATTGACAGCCTCATCATTATAAGCTTTGAGGATCATTAGAATTTCCACAATATAAACAATAAACAATGAAATTGGGGAAAAATTAGAGTCAATCTATCAATAAGATTTCTAAAAAATTCTATCAAGAATAATGGAGGAAAAAGAATATATATATAGTTTGCATAATACATTATCAATATATCTCAGATCATGGGAAGATACTACATTTTTGAAAGAAAGTAAAACTTATTAGTCATCTGTATTTTGGTGAGACTCGTCCCCTTTTGCCATCAGCTAGCAGCAAAAAACTTATTAGACCTGAAAAGAATGAGTATATGTCTCCTTAAGACCACTTTGCCCCTCCATATTTCTCAGTGGTCATTTAGCCTCAGAGAAAATCAGAACCATCGAAACAATTCTTAAAGTTTCCAGAAATGTGTGTGTGTGTGTGTGTGTGTGTGTGTGTGTGTTTTATGTTTGTGAAAGAGAAATCAAAGCTTATTCATTGAATCTGCTGATGAAATTTGGTGAGATCTGGCTAGAGGGCTGGGAAGGAAAACTGAGTAATTAGGAGGAGAATCAAAACATTGGGTGATTATGAGAATTCTCCCTTCAAGATTGTGGGAGGGGAGTTTTTGGGTGTGAGCATATGCAGGGGTCTAAAGAGACAGAGAAAAGTCCTTCTTGACTGAGGTAGGGGGAGAAGGCCATGTTCTGGACCTGGAATCCTTGTTTTCTTATATTACTGAAAATAATAAAAATCAGAATAAAAATGAAGGAAGCATTGTGCTTGGCTTAAGGCTAGAGAAGCAGTATCTTCAGGGTACTCATCCACTTGTGAAAGTCATGGTGGGTCTGACTGGGGTGTGCATATGTGCAGACATGTCTGCTTTCAGAGGCACACAGATGTTGAAGGGTTGACAGGGACCTCTGGAAACCAAGAGAAGTCATCCAAGGTGAATAATCATGGACTTGGGGAACAGGAGGAGGTGGCCGTTTTAATACGTGTAAAAAACCCATGACCCTATTTAGAAACAGAAGAATTTAGAAAGATTATGCCATAAAATAACTACTGTGCCAGGAACTTGCCTCCTGATTGGACCCTAAGCTGAGAGCCCAGGGAAACACCTGTTACAGTCAAGCTCTTTTTCTTTCCAATTGGTAAACAATTCTACCAATTGCACAATGAAAAAATTCTGTGAACCTGGCACCCAGATCTGGAACTCTCAATTGCTCTCACCACCAAAGGTCAATCCAATGTATCTGCTTGTGACATATTTTAGCCAAAGAATGTTAATGACATTTTCCAATACGCTGTGCTGTTCTAACACATGTCCCACCCTGGAAATTTGGGATTACTAAAATACAGAGATATCTTGAATGCCAAAATGTCACAGTAGGTAGAGATATGGCCAGCTTTTCAGGCTCTCCGACCACTTTAGGGACCCACAAAAGCACTGACAAGATGAGAAAAATGTATTGCCTCCAAACAAAAAAGAAAACTGTGAAACCAAATTTAGCAAACATTTGTTTCTACAAAGCATAATACATTGCCAACTTTATTCATTGTTCTATTTAGTAGAGACCGAAATAGTATTTCTTTGTACCTCAAGAAGATCTGTAGATTAGATTTTTTTCATTTTGCAAGAACACCTACATATACAAGATGGTAAGTGCACATAAATTCACAAGCACACATAAATGAATTTACTCGTACTCAGAGAGTTTGAGTGGCAAAATAATAAAAACTCTTCCCATATTTTATTACAAAAAATATAATTTGATGTGGAATATGAGTACACTTTAATATGTTTAATATATTTGTTGAGAAGTGGGAGGCTCCTAAAGTGTTCAGAAAATATGGAAGTTTTAGAATGACCCTTTACTTCTCCCATTGTTAAAGGACATCGCTAAATTTGGAGAAAAAGTCTTCCCTGTTCATGGATAAACAACAAGGTCCTATTGTATAACACAGGGAACTATATTCAGTGTCCTGTAACAAACCATAATGGAAAAGAATGTGAAAAAGAATATATATATGTATAACTGAATCACTTTGCTGTACAGGTGAAATTAACACAACCTTGTAAATCAACTATACTTCAATAAAAAAGTTTAAAAGATCAGAATTCTTCCCTGTTCACTGACCTATTCCCTTGTACTTTTTCCTCATCTTTTTTGTGTTTAACTTCAACAAAGTTAAACACAAGAACAAGCCAGAAAGGGAAAATTCCCTGTTGCTAACATAAGTCCAGTTGTCCTAACAGATGAATAATAAAGTGTAAAGTCAATGGTTAACTTTTTGGAATAAATTGAGAAAAGAACATCAGAAATTTATTCTTTTCCGATTTCCCTGCCTACCTAGATTACAACACAACATCCTTACTTCTGAAGGCACAGTCTCGACTGGTATGCCTGGCAATGGACAAGAGACCGAGGGGCAGAAAGCCAGACCAAGGCTAACACAGGAGCTGTCACAACCCTTCAAGGGACTAGCATCAAGCTAAAAATAATCTGCTTCTCTCATCTCTCAAGAAGAAATTCAACATCATGGGTATGTCATATGGTTTTCTTGTATGATATCCCTGAAAACAGTCTGAAATTTTCTTCCAAGCTTTGTACACACTTCTTCAAATACTTCATCTACTCAAAATTATTTGGGGGACTTCCCTGGTGGTCCAGTGGCTAAGACTCTGTGCTCCCAATGCAGGGGGCCAGGATTCAATCCCTAGTCGGGGAACTAGATCCCGCATGCCACAACTGAAGATCCTGCGTGCTGCAACTAAAATATGCTGCATGCCACAACTAAGACCCAGCATAGCTAAAGAAAGAAAGAAAGAAAGATTTTAAAAAACTATTTGGGACTTTTAAAGTATATTTGCTTAAAAATGCAAAAATAAAGAAAGAGAGAAAAAATGTATATTCGCTTGAATTTTAAGTTACCTTAGTTCTAAGTTATATCCAGGATGCCACCATCCAATCTGTGTGAATAAGTTTTAAAAGTGGCAACCTAAGAGTTTACAGTCATCAGTAATAGCCTCAAATATGACTTGTATACATAAGAAAACCTTTTAAGAAATCTTAAACAGCTCCAGAAAACCAGATAGCATTCTGTTTCCCATTTTCCTTTTCACTAAATTGTCATCAATCAGAAATATGACTATGACAAATAGCAGTCCCTAGATAAAAATAGGAAGACTTCTCCAAAATTCTCATTAAATTCTATACATGATCCATATTCAGCTTGAAAACCACCAGTTAAGAATGAGATAAACAGAAGGTCACCTGCATCTGGCAATACATGCCAATTTCTTAACCCTACAGTATAATGATAAGAAAACTAATTCTAGAAAAAGTTAAAAATCAGTTGCCCAAAACACTTACTACCAATATTTAGAATATCATGAGATTTATTTTACTTCTATTATGTCTTACTTTCCACACAACAGGAAAGGATATTATCAGGGTTGCCTTGACTGTGTATGTAGTCTAGTTTATTTTTGGTATTTGTTAGTCATTCATAAAAACAAATTTCAGGGTTCCATTTACTTTCATTAATTCAGGTAACAGGGGCTTTGAGGAGGACCAAGAAGAGTATCTAGCGAGAAAGAGAGGAAAAGAGAATGTTTTTGTTTATGTGTCATGGAGAAGATATTATTTTTCTCCTACAATACCATGCACTCTGGTTACTAGAGTATTTTTTCCCTGCTCTTTAAAGGTTACTATTCAGAAATTCAGGGATTTCAAGGTTTTGCAAACTCCAGTCAAAATAGCATTTCATCTATCAATTGTTATTTCCACATGTACACGAGCTCTTAGATTCATTCATGAAACTAGGGCTGTCGGGATCTTTTTTTTTTTAATTTATTTTATTTAATTTATTATTTTTTTGCGGTACGTGGGTCTCTCACTGTTGTGGCCTCTCCCGTTGTGGAGCACAGGCTCCAGACTTGCAGGCTCAGCGTCCATGGCTCACGGGCCCAGCTGCTACGCGGCATGTGGGACCTTCACGGACCGGGGCACGAACCGCGTCCCCTGCATCGGCAGGCGGACTCTCAACCACTGCGCCACCAGGGAAGCTCGGGCTCTTAGGATCTTAATGAGATCAACTGGTTTAGCCAAACACATGCATCACTATTCAGCTCTTATGCCACCTGGAGAGAGCAAGTCTTTGCATAAGGCCTAATTTTACCCACTCAAGGAAGAAAACTTGAACCACAACAAAGCCAGCAATGATGATTAAAGAGTGCCTGTCACTTGGCCTCACCCCTGGGAGCTGCTCTCCACCTAATCCTGGGTAATGGGGGTGTTTCTCTGGGTGCCCTGGATTTAGATGTGGTGAAGGATGCAGACAGTTTCATGTGTCAAGCCTCCAGAGTCGTCAAAGCAGCGCTTGATCTGCTCTGTAGAAAGCGCTGAGGACCCGAACAAAAACTCATCAGTGGCACAAATCCAAGGTCATCTCCCAAATATCCCTAATATATCAAAGCAGCCTCATCCATCTCAAAGCAAGAGTCACAAATGCTAAGCCTGGAAGGGATCTTAGGGAACCTGTCCTAGAAACTAACTCACTGACACACAAATCAGAGAATTCTCCCAAAGAAAAGCAGAATGAATGTCCTATAATTTACTCTCCATCCACTAGAAATTGGATGTATATTAGAGGTTGATGTTCTGAGCAGCAAAACTTCATTCAGATATCTGATTCTACATGGTATATAGTTCCTGACCAATAAATCTACATGGAAAAATAAAGTTATGTGAACAAATTCTCTGCTAATATCAACTTGAAAAAGAAAAATTAAAAACCAAAACAAACAGAATCCAACTTACCTCGGTCCACACCTCTTCTTGCCTTTAGAAAATTGCTTTTGAATGTTTGAAATCTGAAAATAGCCAATTCTATAGGCTTTTTCAAGGCCCTGAAAATGATCACTTAGTAATAAATCTTTTATTAGTATTAGTAATCCTATAGATTGATAATCTCTAGAAGATAAGAGATTATAGTTTTCATGAAGTCTTTCAAAAACACTGTAGTTAAAGCCTCTTTACTATAACATCCCTGCTAAAGAGATAGAAACAAAAGTTGTCTCCTTGTGTGACTATGTAATTTTTAACACTAGCAACAAAATATTCATATTCATACCAAACTGAATATCATATTCTCAAACATCTTAAAAAAGAATCACACTGCCACCTATTTTGCTCTAAGTCACTGATCCTTACTATGTATCACTCTTTTGTTTAGGGATAAATGGCCTGAAGGTTTTCTTACAATAGTTCCATAGATTAAAGTAGCAAAGAAACAGAGAAGAAAACCATTTATAATTTCAAAACAGAAAGGAAAAACTTCACTTTTGCTTTTTGAATGTGTGCTTCATGGGAATAACTTTCATCTTTCCATCTGTATTTCTTTCAGATCCATTCAGTAACTATGTGTTTTGCAATGAAATGGCATTCCATATTTAAAATAAAAATTGGTATTTTATGTTGGTTTCCATTTTCAAATAGCATATTTTTAATCACATCCAAAATAGTTCAGCATTTTTCCCACTACTGCCAAAAATAGCAACACGTACCCTCAACACAACGTATCATAACATATCCTCAACAACACACGTATCACCACACACATTTCTGCTCTTGGGCTCCCCTCAGCCCCATCTGTACTCTTGCTGCGAACAGCTATAGCATAAAAATGTCTCTTCTCACATGCTTTTGATATTACACTATTTAATCACATACAGCTGTGGCTTATGAGGCTGTTACAAAACACAATTTTAATGTAGTACTTGAAGTCAATTTTGGATAAACATCAACCATTTACTCTGAATAAGAAGTCCAACACTCCAAAGATTTTCTTTTAAAGGAAAACGCTGGTTTTCTTAGAATTTGGCATGGGCATCATTGTGACTGAGACTTCTCTCTGCCAAAAAGACTGATAATGTCAAAAAGGATTGTGTAAATCATATTAGTGCAAAAACGAAGCTTTCCATAATTCCTGGAGCCAGAAAGACCTGGAATGATGTGCATCCTTCCTTCTCTTTGGCCTCTTCCTTCACGTGGCCCCTACCTCCAGCCCTCAAATACATTTTAGTACTTCATGGAAATAGGTTTGAGTTATAATTCTGTTTTTCTTTTTCCAAATTGAGAGAAAGTGAAAGGAAAATGTGTTGGAAAGATACTGTTCAAAGAAATATACACGGTGTTTCCCTTAAGTTTGGAATTATTCTAGAAAAAAAAAAAAAGCATGAACTTTTTACATTTCTACTCCTTTTAGTAGGCACCAAACTTAGCGTTGTGAAAACAATGACGACATTAGAGAAAGAAAATCCCAATGCAAACAAAGATTTGGAGGAGTAAAGAAAAAAAACCAAATTGAAAAGGCAAGGTAGCCTCTTGTTTCTATGTTTCTCTCATTTAAAACCAATTAAAATAGTATACATTCTAACAGGAGATAAGATGGATCATCATTTCATGCTATCATATAACCCCCCTGCAGTGAAAGAAATATGTGGAGTTATTCCTAAAAATTCTCTTGCTGTAAGATTTTTAGAAAACTGGTTTTATATGTTTCAGTCTTTCAAAGGAAAACAGTACCTGGGAGTTTTCAAGGCTGAAACATACAAAACTGGTTGGTAACTGGCAAGTTACCAACTCTGACTATCAATGCAAATCTGAGGCAGGAAGTACTAAGGAAATTCTAAACTCATTCCCTCCCTCTGCAAGATTTTCTACATTTTCATGTGCGAGGAATGTGTGAAGGGTTGTTTTGTTTTGCTTTTGTAGGACCTGTACATTCACATCTTTAAGAATATCCTTGGCCCCTGGGGAGGCTCCCTCTTCCTTTGCAGGCAGCCCTGGCCTTGTGTTTTCAACTGTCTGCTCTTTTCATGGCACAACTGGGGTCCAGCTAAACATTTAGAGCCGGGCGGCTGTCCAGCTGCAGATGGCTGGAAATTCAGCCTGAAATCAGTGTGCTGGTGATGAATTACTCCTCCACCTGACCCCAACTTCACACCAGGCTCTGAACAGAATTTGAGTACCACCAGCCAGGGAGACCTGGTCAGGGTTCCATGGTCTGAACCCCTTTCTTCAAGGTCTTCTGGGGAAGCAGATGGCCAAAGAAGGGCAGGCAGCAGACTGATGAAAAAGTAGAGTGATTAGAAACTGCACTGAACTGGGAGAAATAGAGTGATCTGGCAAGGGCGTGGAAAGGAAGAAAAGACAAACTTGCTGTGTGTGCTTGGGTGAGTTTTAAGTTTCATGAAGATGACTAAAGTTTTCTAAATATCACATATGAGAGAAATATCTATTTCTCAACTGCAAAATATCAACTCACCAGGCTGTGACCACGTTTTACTCTTTAGCTTTCCCAGTTCAACTCATTTGTTTTTCAAAAAAAACACCCCCAAAGTACCTCCAATTCAGATTGAAATTCACCCTGGGTCTCATAATGCAATAGCAACAGGTTGGTTATTTGCAATGGGCTGTAACAAAATTCTTGAGAAATATTATGTTACAACTTAAGCAAACATCATTACATATATTATCATTAAGCTAAGAAACTATTTTTTGGTCTCCTTTCTCTAAAACTTGCTGATTATTATGGGTGGCTTTTCCAACAGCAAATTCGTTTTGATGAAACTCTTTTTTTAAAATCCAGTTATGTCTCTTATTGAAATATTATGACATGTCACCAAAATTTCTTCATTACTTCTAAATAAAAGTAATGTTCTTTTTAGAAACTGCTTCTTTGCCTAGGAAAACAAAATCTGTCAAAAGGAAAATTGACAAGTCAACTTTGAATGTGAGGTCTGGGAGAGTAAGCATGTTATACCCACATTACTACAAGGTACAACAGCTACAAGTCAGCCATGGGTTTTCCTTTTATTTGACTTACCCATACATTTTTCTAATATAACATTTTAAGCATCTGGAAATTTTTTTCAAAGAAACAAAAGCATAAATATCTTATTTCTATTATTTTTTTCTTTTTAAGCAACAAAGTGAAGAGATTGGTTCTAATGTGATGGGTAATAAGGGGAGCAGAGAAAGCAGGGAAGTGTCACAAGTTTTTCTAAAACTTAAATTGCATTTGAGGAAATGGAAGACAGTTGCATTTATTTCAAAATCCGTTTTCGTTTTGTTTTATCATAAGAAAATAGCAGCTGCATTTAACACACATATTTAGGTAGAAAGAGAAGGCTCAGTATTTTGGCATTTTCTGAATGAATACAATAATAAACATCCCATGAAGATTTTCCAACCAAAACTAATGTCAGCAAATAGCTTTTGTGGGTGAGTTAAAAACACCTGAATTTAGAGAGCAGTTTAAGGCATGGTATCACCAGAATATGATTTTTGTTGTCAACCACAGAATCCTATTTTTATCAACCATAAATGTTCTTTACATATCAGCATCATTTTAAAAAGCAATGATTTAAAAATTGGATTAAAACTACAAGCCAAGGCTGGAAGGACAGTGGATTTTATGGAATTCCACCTAGGCTTAGCAAATAAATCTAAGCAGCATGCATTTCCTTCAAAATTACTATAGGTTATATTTTGAGATATAAGTGTAAAAGGAGCAAAAAGTGCTACCGAAACAACCCGGTTGTTTTCATGCTATGCTGGGGTGTGATGAGACTTTATTATACAGTGCGAATGCTGTCAGAAAGTTCCCATATTTTAAAATATTGCACATTGACCCTTCCTCCCATTCCCTGAGTGCCTAAGTTCCCAAACAGGGCACATTTTCATATCTTCAGCTTCCAGGAATGTCATTAATGTCTGTCATTTCAGAGCCACTGTAATGATATTTGACAACTTCACAGCACTGTCGAAATTTTACAACGTAATAATCAATATGAACTACCATGATAGCCAAAGTAGCTGATCTTATACTCCCTACCACCCTGATCTGATTACCCAAATATCAGCTGAGGTTGCCTAATGGATCTAACTTCTTTAAAAATGTTCCAGAAGTTGATGGCTTTGACTAGCTTGAAAGTAACAAGATCCAGATGCTGCCTGTCTACACAACACTAAACTACATAGGACCCCAAAACAGATTTATTTTTAAATTCCCTCTCTATTTTTCTAGCTCTCTTTTCCCTCAACACCCTATGTTTCCTCTTTACCCCAAACAACACACACACACACACACACACACACACACACACACACACACACACACACAAACTTCCCACCAGTGTAGCTGGTCCTGTGTCTTTAATATAACGTGCCGGACATTATTTCCTGCTAGCAATAGGTTAAAAGAAATCTCAAACCAAAAAGCAATTATTCCATTCATTTTGATCTAAAGTTTCTTTTCTGAATAGACTTCATCAGAGAAAACGAGAACCAAAAAGAAAGCATGAATTTTGAAACATTTGTAAAAATTTAGCCAAATGACTAAAGGGGATGGAATGTGCGATATTTTTCATGCAACCTTTGTTTGTTGTTTCTGTTTCTTTGGGGGATGAGAAATGACTATAAATTTCCCCTTTTAACTTGTCCTTGCTTTGCCATTTCTTTGAGGAAGGCAGGCAGCCGTTCTCTGCCCAATCCCCCAAAGAGTTAAAACTCTAGCCACTGGAGCAGGCGGGCTGGTCTATTTATTTCAGCAGCAGCCCAAACTAAATGCTCACAAAGGCAAAAAGCAGTGTGAGTCGACCTTGGAGGGGCAGGGCAAATTGTAAAGCGACTGAGAAAGGAAAGGAAAAAAAGAACAATCTTTAATATAATACTGAAAGTCTGCTGCCTGATCTGGTTTACAAATCAGCATTGTTTGGTGAGAGAGAATAAATGAGAGCTAACTACGGCATGAATTACCAAACCCAAATCACAGCACCCAGTCCTGGTGACAGCACAGATCACTCAGGCATGCCTTGTTCACTCCCGGCGTATTTACCAAGAACACAGTAGAGTCTGGCTAATGCAATATAAAATAATATCATCCATAAAGGAATACAATCCATGCATTCAAGGGGGAACAACCAACATTTTCCCCTGAAATTAAGTCTGATGTAATTGACAAATTGGAGCAGTGATTTCACACCTGAGAGTCTTCCATGTCTGAACTGCAGGATAAAGTTCATGATTGGCATGACCCACTGTTCAGTGACGTGGTCTTGCCACTGGCCCCCTCATGATCATTTGAGCACACACATAAAGCCTAAAGTATTTAACCAATTCATGTCCAATTATCATCAGTATATTTCGTCGTTTTTCAAGACCCAGGCCTCCTGATGGCAGCCAACATCTAGCTTCTAAAAGTAAAGAACATCTATTGTAAAGCTCCTAAATTCACTCTCTAGCATCCTGATCATCCTCAGTATAAAATAAGGCCATAAAAAAAACAAAAATGTACCCAAGCAAACTCTAAGAGACTTGAATTAGTTACCGTGTACCTTCCCACACCCGCCTTTCATTCTACACTCAGCAGTTAAAAGTTTGAGTCGCCCCCACCCCGGCGTGTCCTATCCAGTGGGAAAAAACCTTTTAGAGCCACAAACAAAGAACAGCTCACCAGAAAAGCCCCTGAAATTGTATTCTTGTGCCTGATCATCACTGTTATGATCTCCTTTTTAACAACCCTGCCCATCTGCCAAGGACTTGACGGATATCAGGAACACCTAGGCAGCCAAATAACAACAAAGGAACTCAAGTAAAACTATTATCTCTTCTTAAAGAGAAAGCACCGGTTCCAGGCTTGCTTTCTTCTTATATCCTTCTCTGCTTCATTAACTCCATTGCTATGTTACTAATTTCAAAGAAGCAGGAAGAGGTGATGGGGTAAGGGGAGGGAGGCGGTAAATAATAATTCACATGCCTGTCTGTTTCCCATCCCAAGTTCAGAAGGACACCCCACTGCTGCCAGACTGTGGAGCGAGCCATACCTTGGTTTGGAGATAATGAGGATAGTAGTAAGTGTACTGGGGGTACATTTGTGGCTGATCCAGGCGTTTGCCCATGTAGCTGGAATCTCTATCTCCGAGGCAGGGAACTGGATGACAGGGTATGTGCCCCAGGCCGAGCTTCCTCTGGAACCACTATTCCTGACAGTCCCGATGACTGATGAGGCTTCGGAGAGTCTTCCACCACTCACTAGTTCCAACACAGCAAGAATTTTAAAAAGAAACACACCAAAAAAAGAGGGAGGTGGGGGATCTGTAGGAAAACCCCCACACAGCCTCCCCAGCTCTCGCCTGGGGTCCACTTGGGATGAGGCAGTTTGTTCTCTACCCGGCTGTCCGTAGTGATGTCAATTGCCAACGTTTGTAAAGGAAAAAAAAAAAAAATCAAAGTCCTTTTAGCACAACTCAGAAATCTTGCAGATCAGCTTCCTGTCTCCTGTGTGTCTCTTTCCCCACCTTAAAGAAAATGAAAAAAAAAATAGAAAGGAAAAGAAAAAAGAAAAAGGGGGGGGGGGGGGAAAGAAAAAGAAAGGGGAAAAGAAAAACTAAAAAAAAAAAAAAACCTCTCACAGCTCAGTTGCTGCTGTGTCCCTCCCAGAGTGACATGGTGTTCGGTGCTTGTCCTGTCCTTTCATTCACGTCCCCTCCTTCCAGCCAGTGGGTGGGACCCGGAGAGCCCCTCCAGGGAGCAGCGTACGCAGTCCAGAAGGCTGCAGTCTTTCCTCCAAGAAAAAAAAAAGGCTGCTTCAACCCCTGCTGCAAGCAAAGTTCCGATTCCCTCTACTGGCTATCTCGAATAGCAAAGCGGTTTTTGCAGCAAAGCTGCTGCCGCTGCCGCTGATCCCGGGGAACTCAAATGTGGGCGGCGGATGATTCCTTATCCTTCCCTCCATCAACCCCGCACAAGAGCTGCCTTCTTTGCTTTGCTTGCCAAGTTTCAAGGTAAGCCACACTGCGAAACAAAACACAGCAGACCCCGGGAGGGACAGGAGGACGAAGGGAGGAAGGGAGAGAAAGGAAAAAATCAAGGCAGACGGGCTAAGCTTGCTGGTGAAAATGGAAAAAGTGTGTCCCGGATGCTTTCAAAACCTGTGAACGCACTAAAGCCGAAGGAATCCAAGACCTGCTTTAGAAACTAACCTTTTACTTCTCGGAGAACGTGGAGGATGGTAAGTATTGAAGAAATGTTGTAGTCTACTCCAGGACTGCTCGTTACAAGCCAGGCATCATCAGATCACAATTAGCAACTTATCATAGCAGAAATAATCAGATCATTACATCCATTTTGTAAAAATCAAAAGAGGTGTCCCCTTCGGTTTATGATCGTCTTGATAAAATCACTGTTTCTCTCACTGTCTATCTCTTTATGATTCATGGAGGCTTTAATCACTTTCCTGACATCATCATACACAAACACAAAGAACAAAAATCATAATCACTTGGCAGGGTGTTTCTCCACCAATAATAAGTAGTATTCTGACGTGTCTATCAGCTGCTACATTATAATACAGATTGTTTCAGAGGAAATATATTTCCTTAAAGGGTCCCTTTTCAAGGCAGGCGAGGCTAAAATTAGACATGCCAGCTGTGTTTTGCTGAGGGCTCACGCATGCCCAGAGCGTGGGCAGACCAGCACTGAACTCCTCTCGACTTTGTCAAGTCGGCTGTATTCTCCCCAGCCCAGAGTTGCCTTTTCAGATGAAAGGTTCCTGGTACAAATATCCAGCTTCCTAGGCAAGAAGACCAGAGAATGCGGTCCCATGTACAAGCCCTACCACCCCTGGGGCAATGGGCTTCCCGCAGGGGTCTGGTTCCTGGGAGCCCTGTGAGTGCAGGTAGGCTCCTTGGAGACAGATCAGGATGGTGGGCACACAGTTTTATGTTTGACTTTTGACAAGAATGACGATCGGAAGGAAGGAAGGGGAGAGGGTGGAGAGTAGGAGGTAGAAGCCCTGTCACTGAGAAAATTAAATCAAGTCTGCCAATGTTTATGTGTTCTTCTGGGACTCAAAGGTCTCATCTAGAAAATGGAACTACTTCCAACTTACCTAGCTGGAGAGAGTCAACTGAATCAGATACTAAATAAAAATCCCATTGATTTTAAAATTCTTTGCAGCATCTCACTACTCAGACAATAGAGCCCTAACTTTTGGTATACTTTTCAAGTCACTTAAAAACCTAACTTTCTTCTCCAGAGGCAGGCAGTAGACCCTGTCCCCCATGTCTGATGCCTGAGTGACACTGCCCTGCTTTCAGGTCTGGGCTGTGCTCTCAGGGCCTTCGGTCATCCCCTCTGCCAGGGGGGCTCTCCCAGACCCACCTTCAGCAGATCCTCCAGCCCGCCCTTTGGTCTCAGCACCACCCACACCCAGTGGCTTCGTATGCACTCTGGCTTTCCCACAGCACCTTGTATTTACCCTAATATAATGCTCATCCTATGTCACTACCTATGAATTGCCTGTCTTCTCTACGATGCTCTAAAAGCATCAGGAAAAGCAGGAAAGGAGGAGGTCCCATCATTCTTGTTTACCTTCATCTTTTTTAAAACTGGCATGGCATCTGGCACCAAATGGTTGCTCCGTAAATGTCTGAAGAATAAGACATCTTAAATATCAGAAACAACTCTAACCCAACTCATATCCATCTTTTAGTACATTCCTGGGTGCAGGGGATATAGTGCTACACAGATCAGAACAAGGCACCTCCTCCAACCGATGCCACTGCCCACTTCATACAGTTATTATGAGAATTCACTGAGTTAAACATGTGAAGCATTGATAACACCTTGGTACTTATTGGATCTGCTCAATAAACACAAGCCTGCACCTGGAGAAGAGCATCCCAGGCTGAGGGACCAGTAAGAACAGAAAGCCTGGCAGCAAGCATGTGTCTTTGGAATGTGCCAGATATAGTGCAGGGGCTGGAAGGGAGCAAGTAAAGAGTAGAGGAGTAAAGAGTGGAGAATGAGGCTGGGACAAGATCTACAAGCCTTGGTGGAATTTGGTGGGGAAAGCTAAATTAGTGATGGTTAACAGTGCAGCCAGTACTCTATCCAAATCATCTTCAACTACAGAATGCTGTCTTCCTAAATGAAAGATTGGGGTTCCTCCAAGTTATAAGACACCTAGGATCAGGATCCTAGATGGCTTCTGCCAACACAGCCACTTTGGACAAAGGACATCAGTATTCTTTCATTCATAGCTGCCAAGATGCTCCTCCATAACTGCCAAGACGCTTCTGCCAACGTGGCCACTTTGGACAAAGGACATCAGTAGTCTTTCATTCATAACTGCCAAGATGCTCCTTAAAGGGAAAGGACTACTGTCTTATTTACAAATAAAAAGCCAAATAAATAACTCCTCTCAGTGTACGCTATAGCCCACTTATATGCAAAGTTCCCAGTATGTGTCAATAATATGAGCAATTTCTCCACAAATTCCCACTTCCCAAAATCTATTCTATTCCATTGGATTATCGGTATTTTCTGGGCATTAATTGTCATTAGCTTAAGAACATTCACTGAACATTTAAAGCTTTTTTTAAATAACGTAAAGACAGTTTAGCGCTTGTGAGGATGGTAAAACCTGTGTTTCATTCATTTTTTATTTTTTTTTTCCCTGAGATCCCAGTAGCCATGGAGATTCGGGGGGCAAGAGAGTCATGTCAGAAATAGTTTTTATATCATGTCTGCTGTGTTGGAGCTGCAGCATTTTCCATTTAAACGATCAAGTTAAGGTAGGAGGGAACTAGTTTAAGGCACTCTCTAAATCAGAAGCCAGCTGTGTGCCATTTGCCAAATAAACAAATTTTGTGCAAATCCAAAAGCAGCAAACTGCATCAAAGGGCATGGACTCTTATAGATTCACGTGATTCACAGCACAGACTGGAGAGGCACTCATTTAAGACAAGTTCTTGGCTAACAGAATTGAGAGGATGTTTCAGACATATATCCAGAGATGGGGAAGTGATGGTATTGAAATAAGGGGCAATTGGGCAGAGACAGAGACTCTTCTGGTTTGCCCTTGACCTAGCCACTCAGAGAAGAACTGGGTCCCCTCTCTGGATGATTGATTGATTGATTGATTTTAATTTTTTTTTTTTTTTTTTGGCTGCGTTGGGTCTTCATTGCTGCATGCGGGCTTTCTCCAGTGGCAGCGAGTGGGGGCTACTCTTCGTTGCGGTGAGTGGGCTTCTCACTGCGGTGGCCTCTCCTGTTGCAGAGCACAGGTTCTAGGCACGCGGGCTTCAGTAGTTGCAGCACACAGGCTTCAGTAGTTGTTGTTTCCGGGCTCTAGATCGCAGGCTCAGTAGTTGTGGCGCCGGGGCTTAGTTGCTCTGCGGCATGTGGGATCTTCCCGGACCAGCGCTCGAACCCGTGTTCCCTGCATTGGCAGGCGGCTTCCCAACCACTGCACCACCAGGGAAGCCCTGGATGATTTATTTTTGTAAATTACAAAGACTTAGTCAAAAGTAAAAGAACAGTAGAGATATAAGGAAAAACCATAATCATACTATCTTCAAAAGGAGTATTCTATTTTACCCTTAAGAAAGACATCCATGACCTTGAGTAAAACATAAAAGGCAAAAATTGTGGCATTTCCTGCCCACTTTATTCAAATTTGTGAAATCTCTTTCCAACCCAGCAGTTGCCAAATGAGTATGAAACATAAAAGTGGTTTGTTTGTTTTCTTAAAGACAAGATGGTAGATTGCAAATTCCAACATTAATGTTACAACTTTCTTTTCTCCTACTGAATCCTTACCAATGGTTTAAGAAAACGTCTGAGACAAATAAGAAGAAAGAGATTACCATTCAAGTATGTGTGGCCCAAACTTAAACGATAATTGAATGTAAAAATATTAATGTAGATAAAGACAATAAAAATTGGCCTTGGAAGAAAATTTCAAGCCTCAAGACAAAACTACAATGGACTATAGTTCAAGACAGTTAAGTAGAAAAGCAAGAGCAGTTTAAAACAATGAACAACATTAACTTCAACAACAGTTTACTGAGCCTCTATTCTGGGCCTAAAAAATCGAGGGTACCAGTATAAATACGGTATTATTATCCATGTCCTCAAGTAGATTTAACAAATCAGTATGTCTCAAACTTCAACCATTCACAAATGACCTTAATGTTTTTTCTCATATCTGAGTACCAATTTGAAACAATAAGAATAATTTTCTTTAAGTTGACTCAATTTCTTCTGAAATCCATGTGAACTTTATTAGAATTCTAAGCAATAATATACATAAAGCTCATGTTTATTTTGCTTCCATTATCTTTTTAAAAAATGCACACTATCCACCAACTCTCTATATACATTTTTCGTAGCACTCAATACTGTGGCGGGCACATCTGGACCTCCTTTACCACTAGGATTAGCAAGACTCACACTTCTCCATTTCACTGAAAGTAGGAACGGCCACATGACTTGCTATGCCCAATAAAATATGAAGCTTTTACGAGCGACACCCACAAAAACTTTAACTGCTGCTGTTAAATTCTCCAGTCCACTCTTCTCTGAGGCAAGAATGTGCTGATATGGAGTAAGCATCTCAGAGGGGTGAGAACAGCTGCCTTGAATAGTCACCTGGACCAGCCACTGACTTGCCATGCATGAGAAGTAAACCTTTGTTGGATTATGCTATTGAGATTTGGTGACTTACCACAGCAGCACCTAGCCTACCCTGACTAATCCAACATTACTTGTCATTTGATTCTGTATTCATTGGTTTCCTTGCTTGAGTAGCACCCCCGCTAATATCTAAGCTCCACAAAGGAAAGGAGCATATTTGTCTTGTTCCCTGTTATATCCCCAGCACCTAGAGCAGTCCTTGGAATTTAATACACACTTAATAAATGTGTGTTAAATAAATGAATAAATAAAATGATTATCTAAGATCATCTCATTTACTCATCAGTGCTTAATGCATGCTACTTTAGGAAATCATGGAAGGTGAAACGAAACATATTCACAAAAAGTAAAAACCGAAGTTTCATAGGGAACCCTCCTACACTGCTGGTGGGAATGTAAATTGGTGCAGCCACTATGGAAAACAGCATGGAGGTTCTTCAAAAAACTAAAAATAGAGCTACCATATGATCCAGCAATCCCACTTCTGGGCATATATCTGCACAAAACTCTAATTCAAAAAGATACATGCACCCCAATGTTCATAGCAGCACTATTCACAATAGCCAAGATATGGAAACAACCTAAATGTCCACGGATAGATGAATGGATAAAGATGTGGCACATATATACAATGGAATATTACTCAGCCATGAAAAGAAACGAAATTGAGTTATTTGTAGTGAGGAGGATGGACCTAGAGTTTGTCATACAGAGTGAAGTAAGTCAGAAAAAGAAAAACAAATACAGTGTGCTAACACATATATATGGAATCTAAAAAAAAAAAAAAAAGTGGTTCTGAAGAACCTAGGGGCAGGACAGGAGTAAAGATGCAGATGTAGGGAATGGACTTGAGGACACAGGGAGGGGGAAGGGTAAGCTGGGACAAAGTGAGAGAGTGGCATGGACATACATACACTACCAAATGTGAAATAGATAGCTAGTGGGAAGTAGCCGCATAGCACAGGGAGATCAGCTTGGTGCTTTGTGACCACCTAGAGGGGTGGGGTAGGGAGGGTGGGAGGGAGACGCAAGTGGGAGGGGATATGGGGATATATGTATACATATAGCTGATTCGCTTTGTTATACAGCAGCAACTAACACAACATTGCAAAGCAATTATACTCCAATAAAGATGTTAAAAAATTTGTATGTATTAATTAAAGCACTAAGCATGAACAATTTGTAGCTGTTTTATAAGCCTCAGGAAATGAACAAGTCTTGTAAATTTTAGATTCATTTATTCAGGAGAACAAAATATACTGACTTTCTTTTCTCTATGCTATTTCCCACCTCTATCCTATTATATGTATGCATGTACGTTTATAACATTATGTTTTTCTGATTGCAAAAATAATGATATACATTGTACTTTTGAAATGCAGAAAAGAGAAAAGAAAATTTTAAAATACTACAATTCAAAGATAATCATTCCTCTTAAAATTTTGGTATATGTTCTTCCTGGTTAGATATGTATTCTCTTTTACAAAGCTGTGAAAATATTGTGGAAACTCTGTGTAACTTTTTTAATGTAACAATTACCTTTCCATGTCCTTAAATATTTTTCTGAAACATGACTTTTAAATAACTCTGTGTATGTTTTTACTGTAACCTAACTCAAAAATGTTCTGGAAATTGGTAGAATATAAAATATAAAAAAAAAAAAAATAAATAAATAAATAAATAAATAAATATTAACCATCATAGCAGAAAAACAAAATGTGGTACATATATATGATGGAATATTACTCAGCCATAAAAAAGAATGAAATGATGCCATTTGCAGCAACATGGATGGGCCTAGAGATTATCATACTAAGTGAAATAAGTCAGACAGAGAAAGACCAGTGTCATATGATATCACTTATATGTGGAATCTAAAATATGACACAAATGAACATATCTACAAAACAGAAACAGACTCACAGTATATTAAAAAAAGAATTTATATATATAGTTATATATATATATAAAACTGAATCACTTTGTTGTACAGCAGAAATTAATACAACATTGTAAATCAACTATACTTCAATAAAATTAAAAAAAAAATTTTTTCATGGGAGGAGAACTGCTATCATACTGAACACTCAGAAGGAAAGTGTTCTTTCACTGACTATTTGGAGTGAGTACTGGGGTGTGGTGTTAACTAGTTAAGAGATAAAGAAGGCAAAGAAGTAAATGAACACAGATATAGATGGACAGCTACATACTAGACATTGGAGGAGATGCCTATAATGTTTCCTCAGTGAAAACGCACAAGTACCTGGGAACTGGGTATGATTTTTCACAATTTACAAAACTGAGAAGGATCAGGTTTAACTACCTGATCCACACTCACCCAGTTATCACGTAGTAGAGGAACACTTCTGCCTCATTTCTGTATAAGGTCCAAACTCAGGCTCTTTCCTCAGTGTCCTTGATTGAAATCTTAAATGCTTTACTCCAAAATCGGATGAGAAAACCTTTGTGTTTAAAACATAAAACTCACAGTATACAGAAACATCCTAAATAAGTCACTTATGTCTTCATAGCAAACTGGAAAGAAAGAGCATGTGGCTGTCTGTCATACAGCATAAACTATTTGGATGACAGATGTGATGGTTAATACACAGTTACATGTGTCAACTTGGCAAGGTTATGGTGCCCAGTTGTTTGGTCAGCACCAGTCTAGACGTTGTTGCCAGGTATTTTTTAGACATGATTTACACTTAAATCAGTAGACTTTAAGTAAAGCAGATTACCCTCCATAATGTGGGTAGGCCTCATCCAATCAGTTGAAGGCTTTAAGAGTTAAGACTAAGGTCCCTCGAGAAGGAAGGAAGTCTGTCTCCAGACTACAGCTGGACTAAAGACTCAACTAGCTCTTCTCTGCATCTCCAGCTTGCCAGCCTGCCCTACAGTTTTGTGATTAGCCAGCTCCCACACTCATGTGAGCCAATCCGTTAAAATAATTTGCTATCTCTCTCTCTCTCTCTCTCTCTCTCTCTCTCTCTATATATATATATATATATATATGCAAATACATATCTGACTACTTGTGTTTCTCTGGAGAATGTATTAATAAAATGAAAGAAAATATGGCAGCAGTGAAGGTCAACGAAATGGACACTCTTATACATTTCTATTAAATGTCTACTGAACAAAATGTATAGCCTTAAAAATCTCCATCCTTTTCACCCAGTAACTTCAGTTCTAAGAATCTAAAAGAGATCATCATTAGCATTTTAACGGTAAATAACTAGAGAAACCTGAATGTCCAACTCTAGGTGATTAAATAAATTACAGTATAAAGTATAATTCAACCATTAAAATAATCCTTAGAAAACATTTTAACAATATGGGAAATGCTTAACTTGAATAGCTAATGGAAAAAATAAAAATTCAGAAAAAACAGAACATTGTACATGCAGTAGGTTTTCAACTACAAAATATAAACACATAGACAATAGAAGAACTACATCAAAATAACAACAGTGAAACTTTCCCTTTCTGGTGAGGTTATTTTACTTTTCTTTTTGACAAATTTTGGCATTTTCCAATTTGTCTTAAAATCAGCATGTTTCATTAAGTGAAATAAACATTGTTTAAAAATATATATATATTTCTAAGTATGGTTTTTATTATTAGTTGAGAGGAAATTTTTAAACTCCCAGAAGTGACGATATCAAAATGAATTACATGTGTATTTTAAGTAGCCATTTACTCCTTACCTGAGACAGCAATTTAAGAAAAGTTTAAGTCTTTAAAGTCTGGAAGCATCAATTCAACATCAAAAAAAGTTCAAAACTCTCATTTAAGACCTAAAGACTGGGATTTCCCTGGTGGCCCAGTGGTTAAGACTCTGTGCTCCCAGTGCAAGGGGCCTGGGGTTCGATCCCTGGTCAGAGAACTAGATCCTGCACTCTGCAACTAAAGATCCCACATGCCGCAATGAAGATCCCACATGCTGCAACTAAGACCCAGCACAGTCAAATAAATAAATAAATATTTTAAAAATAAATTAATTTTAAAATATTAAAAAGCCATTGTCTTAAAAAAAAAAAGACCTAAAGACCTATTCTCTTATTCAGTGAGGGTAATGAAAAAATAATGGCAACCAAAGGCAGAGGACATAGCTTCAAAAGGATTAAAATAAAACTGTATTGTATCTAAGATTTTATTTTTATCTTCAACTAATTCTGCCTTTGTACTTCTACGTTTCTCATTGAATTTATTTGTAAAAAATATTGATGCTGCTCTGCCAGCTTGTTTACAATATGCTGTAGAAACCAAGAATGTTTTTTTCTTTTGGTTTATCACTATGCCTCCCTGTATATTTCCATGCAAAGAATGTCACTATTTCCAGTCCATTGAGTCAATTTGGTCCTGATATAACTGGCAGATTCTAGAGGCCGTTCTTACAAGTACACCGTCTGCTATGACTTGTGCCATTTAGTGGGACTAGAGCTTTGGAAAACCCCAAACTAAAAGCCTCAAAGTAGAGAAAGATGAATAGCTGCTTTGTTACATGGGAAACATTTTTCTAAAAGGAAGATCATCACTTTGTATCAACTGTCCAGCTTCCATCTGCCAATAGCTAAGCAAGTTGGGTTGATATGGCCAGATTTGATTGGCTAGACTGATTCCTCTTGCTAGAAAAATCCAGAGTTGCAGAAGTCTAAGCTGAAAGGATACTACTAACTAGAGTTATCATATAAAATACAGCACACCCAATTCAATTCGAATTTCAGAAAAATGGTGAGTATGTTTTTAATATAATTATATTCCAAATATTGCATATGATATGTCCTATGGAATATTTGGGTCATACTTATAAAAATTATTCATTGCTTGTCTGAGATTCAAATTTATCTGGGTGTTCTGTATTTTTAAGTTCTGGCCAAACCTACTCCTAACCGATGCACTGACACAGTTCACAGGCCTTTCAGAAGACACAAGAATTGATACAGTCTAAATTTATGGACAACTGGCAACGCCTAATATTTTCAATCGTCTTTACACTCAAACCAAGTAAAGCAAACACGTCCCCAAATTAAGCCTCCCTTCAAGAGACTTAAACCACAGTTATGTTCCCAATATGAATCCATACAGTGTTTCAAAGGCTCTGGTTTGTTTTTTTTTTAAACATCTTTATTGGGGTACAATTGCTTTACAATGGTGTGTCAGCTTCTGCTCTATAACAAAGTGAATCAGTTATACATATACATATGTTCCCATATGTCCTCCCTCTTGCGTCTCCCTCCCCCCCACTCTCCCCATCCCACCCCTCCAGGCTGTCACAAAGCACCGAGCTAATATCCCTGTGCCTTGCGGCTGCTTCCCCCTAGCTATCTACCTTACTACGTTTGTTAGTGTGTATATGTCCATGACTCTCTCTCGCCCTGTCAAAGCTCACCCTTCCCCCTCCCCATATCCCCAAGTCCGTTCTCCAGTAGGTCTGCGTCTTTATTCCCGTCTTACCCCTAGGCTCTTCATGACATTTTTTTTTCTCCTTAAATTCCATATATATGTGTTAGCATACGGTATTTGTCTTTTTCTTTCTGACTTACTTCACTCTGTATGACAGACTCTAGGTCTATCCATCTCATTACAAATAACTCAATTTCATTTCTTTTTAAGGCTGAGTAATATTCCATTGTGTATATGTGCCACATCTTCTTTATCCATTCATCCGATGATGGGCGCTTAGGTTGTTTCCAT
>NW_020173111.1:2738248-2780345 GCF_003031525.2 Neophocaena asiaeorientalis asiaeorientalis | reverse complement strand
TTTTTGACAAATTTTGGCATTTTCCAATTTGTCTTAAAATCAGCATGTTTCATTAAGTGAAATAAACATTGTTTAAAAATATATATATATTTCTAAGTATGGTTTTTATTATTAGTTGAGAGGAAATTTTTAAACTCCCAGAAGTGACGATATCAAAATGAATTACATGTGTATTTTAAGTAGCCATTTACTCCTTACCTGAGACAGCAATTTAAGAAAAGTTTAAGTCTTTAAAGTCTGGAAGCATCAATTCAACATCAAAAAAAGTTCAAAACTCTCATTTAAGACCTAAAGACTGGGATTTCCCTGGTGGCCCAGTGGTTAAGACTCTGTGCTCCCAGTGCAAGGGGCCTGGGGTTCGATCCCTGGTCAGAGAACTAGATCCTGCACTCTGCAACTAAAGATCCCACATGCCGCAATGAAGATCCCACATGCTGCAACTAAGACCCAGCACAGTCAAATAAATAAATAAATATTTTAAAAATAAATTAATTTTAAAATATTAAAAAGCCATTGTCTTAAAAAAAAAAAGACCTAAAGACCTATTCTCTTATTCAGTGAGGGTAATGAAAAAATAATGGCAACCAAAGGCAGAGGACATAGCTTCAAAAGGATTAAAATAAAACTGTATTGTATCTAAGATTTTATTTTTATCTTCAACTAATTCTGCCTTTGTACTTCTACGTTTCTCATTGAATTTATTTGTAAAAAATATTGATGCTGCTCTGCCAGCTTGTTTACAATATGCTGTAGAAACCAAGAATGTTTTTTTCTTTTGGTTTATCACTATGCCTCCCTGTATATTTCCATGCAAAGAATGTCACTATTTCCAGTCCATTGAGTCAATTTGGTCCTGATATAACTGGCAGATTCTAGAGGCCGTTCTTACAAGTACACCGTCTGCTATGACTTGTGCCATTTAGTGGGACTAGAGCTTTGGAAAACCCCAAACTAAAAGCCTCAAAGTAGAGAAAGATGAATAGCTGCTTTGTTACATGGGAAACATTTTTCTAAAAGGAAGATCATCACTTTGTATCAACTGTCCAGCTTCCATCTGCCAATAGCTAAGCAAGTTGGGTTGATATGGCCAGATTTGATTGGCTAGACTGATTCCTCTTGCTAGAAAAATCCAGAGTTGCAGAAGTCTAAGCTGAAAGGATACTACTAACTAGAGTTATCATATAAAATACAGCACACCCAATTCAATTCGAATTTCAGAAAAATGGTGAGTATGTTTTTAATATAATTATATTCCAAATATTGCATATGATATGTCCTATGGAATATTTGGGTCATACTTATAAAAATTATTCATTGCTTGTCTGAGATTCAAATTTATCTGGGTGTTCTGTATTTTTAAGTTCTGGCCAAACCTACTCCTAACCGATGCACTGACACAGTTCACAGGCCTTTCAGAAGACACAAGAATTGATACAGTCTAAATTTATGGACAACTGGCAACGCCTAATATTTTCAATCGTCTTTACACTCAAACCAAGTAAAGCAAACACGTCCCCAAATTAAGCCTCCCTTCAAGAGACTTAAACCACAGTTATGTTCCCAATATGAATCCATACAGTGTTTCAAAGGCTCTGGTTTGTTTTTTTTTTAAACATCTTTATTGGGGTACAATTGCTTTACAATGGTGTGTCAGCTTCTGCTCTATAACAAAGTGAATCAGTTATACATATACATATGTTCCCATATGTCCTCCCTCTTGCGTCTCCCTCCCCCCCACTCTCCCCATCCCACCCCTCCAGGCTGTCACAAAGCACCGAGCTAATATCCCTGTGCCTTGCGGCTGCTTCCCCCTAGCTATCTACCTTACTACGTTTGTTAGTGTGTATATGTCCATGACTCTCTCTCGCCCTGTCAAAGCTCACCCTTCCCCCTCCCCATATCCCCAAGTCCGTTCTCCAGTAGGTCTGCGTCTTTATTCCCGTCTTACCCCTAGGCTCTTCATGACATTTTTTTTTCTCCTTAAATTCCATATATATGTGTTAGCATACGGTATTTGTCCTTTTCTTTCTGACTTACTTCACTCTGTATGCCAGACTCTAGGTCTATCCATCTCATTACAAATAGCTCAATTTCATTTCTTTTTAAGGCTGAGTAATATTCCATTGTGTATATGTGCCACATCATGTGGTTTTTTAAAAAATAATTATGAGTTTGTTTCTTTTTAGCATAAGGGAATATTTAATGTATTTTCTTAAATTGTTATTCAGCACAAAAAGTGCCTGTCCAGAATAACACATGCCCAGATCCCCTTCACTGATATCATAAAGGTCCAATTCAGAGAAACCAGACAAATGTGCAAAATACAAGGGAAAAGGAGGTCAGGAACAGCGCTACCTGAGTGTGGTCCCCAGACAAGTGCTGATGGGCAGACCCTACCATGTCCACTGAGCACAGGGCTTGAGGTTGAGTGTCCATCAACTTTATAGGAAGAATCTTATGTCTCTTGTTCTCTAAGTAATGAAAGTGTGGACTTGTAGTTTGAAAGTCTGCTTTTTGCATTTCATTTTTCTAGTAATTTACAGAAATATCAGCTAGTCAGTTAGAAATAAACAAAAACCAGTCTCACTGAAGAGTTTGAAAAGTGCTGATCTAGGAAATACACAATTGTCTTATGTCCTCTCATTTCTATTTGCACATTTCTAGTGGTGAAAACATTGCATTGATGTCTTTTCCGATTGCAATACAAAGAATAATGAAACCCACATGAACTACAAAGGAAAATATTCCTTCCTGCAAATTTCCTTACTCACTCTCTTTTCTTTGTCTATTCCTTACCCTCGACCCTATGCCACCTTCCTGACCCCAGGGATGACATTTAAGAGTACCAAACCGAGGGTATGCAGGGCTTCTGACTGTGAGTGACTGACCCTGGAGAAATCAACTCCCTAGCTGGAGCCTCAGTTTTCCCAAGTGTAAAATGAAGGTTGTGATTAGGTCATTTAAGGTCCCTTTCTGACTCCAGTATCCCACAGTCCCAGGATACACTTGTTAAACCAAGTTGACACTACATCTTTTTGGCTGCAGGGGTACACTGGCTGGCTCCAGAGTGGATGGGAGACTCACACCAGCCTCACACCTCAGGTTGACACACCTGAGCCACAGGCTTTCTGTGACTCCCAGCCATTCCCAGCAGCTGTGTGCTGGGAGACACCAAATCCAAAAGCAGCCTGCCGTGTCATAGGGAAGAACAAATCTGACTCCATATTAAATCTGTTTCTTTTACTTTAACCTTTGTATTTGATTGACTTTGCTTCCTGTATAACCTGAAATATACAGGATAGCCCATTCTAAAGGCTCTGACCTTTAAGGGTTTAACTCTTTTCTATTCATACAGAGATAAAAAGTTGCAGAACTGAAAATAACATTTTTCTTGTTGGAAGTTTACAGGAACATCACGACCTGACCTACCTGGACCAATGCAAGAACAAAGGATTCTGACACCAAGAAGTTTGCAACAACTAACCACGCCCCTCCCTTACCTGGCCTTTAAAAGTGCTTTGTTGAAACCCTTCCGGGAGTTTGGGGTTTCCTCCCATTCTCCTTGCGTGACCCTGCAATAAACTTTCTCTGCTCCAAACATTTCGGTTTGTTTGGCCTCACTGTGTGTCGAGCATGAACTTGCATTCAGTAACAGCCCCGCACGGATTATGATTTGCCTTCTAGAGATGACATCCCTGAGCGGAACTAAAATAAGGCCAAACAGTTACCTGACTCTTTAGCCAATGCCTTGAAAATAGTTTAATCCCGGGAAGTCGAGATGCACCAACTGTCCCACCCAGGGTTTTTCACTATTCTGAATGTTTATGCTCATTCTGCAGTCAGGAAACGTAATTATTCGTTTTTTCTTTAAGGAAGTTTATGACCAAAGGTAATGGGGGGAACATAAATGTACTGACTGCTTACTGAGACTCATAAATGCTAAGAACACAGACAAATAATTGTTGCTTGGAGATTTGTTTTTGTCGTGTAGAATCTTCATTTTTAGCAATTTAACTACTAAAAGTTTCCCCACCTGGAGGAGAATTATTTAGTCGGAAATAAATCTTAGCACCTAATTAATTCATTCCCGGCTCCAACAACTTTCATCCTTTCAGAAAAGCGGCTTTCACATAAAATGTGCAGAAGGTAGCTTGTTATACAGGGCTAGTAAAACTCAGAGGTAATTAGTATAAGCTAAACCTCTAAATAATAATGCCAAGTTTTTAACTTTTGCAGAGCCCTAGGTCAACATTTACTAATAAATTCTCTGTTTTCCTTTGTGAGAGATAAACGTTGCTACAAATTATCAAGAAATTAAAAAAAAAAAAAGAAAGAATGAATGAAGTTAAGAAATCTGTTCTGGCCAATTAGTAAAGAAAAGTGGTTAAAGCTCAGGTCAGAATTTAGCAAGAGCCATCAAATACCTACACCTCTTCAGAGTTAGGAACTTAAGAACAGTGCTCATTTATGGCTGGGATGGGCCATGGGTCAGACTGGGCTCATCTTAGGAGAATTTCTGGGAAGGTTTGGCATTGCAGGGTGGAGAAACCAGTGTGAAGACCCTGGGACTTTGGGACCCCGATCTCCTACCTTAACTGCCTCTGTGACAGGTAAATGATGACATTGTGTGCCGTCCCACAGTGGGTGCGAGGGGGGGTGGGGGGCGACACAGAGGAATGCTGCAAATAACTCAGCCTGTCAGGTCGCCCGTGGCACCTTCCCTCCCACGGTGGAAGCCGCGTGAACCATGACAGCTCACTGCCTCAGCCCCTCCAGCCCCGGCCACCTCTCAGGTTCCCCAGATCGCTGTCTTTGCAAACAGAGTTAAAAGCGAACCACACCAACAAAGGAAGTTTCTTTTTTCCAATGCTGAATAAGATCCCTTACCAGCTCATCTCTTTTCCTTCCTCTCTACTTCCAGGGGGGGAAGAGAAGTGAGAGTGTTGCAGGATCAGCAGCATGACATGGAACAGTCCCTTGAGGGAGGATACAGAGATGGCTCATCGCAGCTCACTTTGGAGAGCAGCACAAAGGAACCCGGGGACAGCACAGCTCCACAAAGCAGCGGTTGGAAAAGGAGACATCTGGCCCAGTGATGTCTTCTGTTATTTCTCCCTTAGGTTGGAAATGCTGAGTTCTTGGTCCATAAAGAGGGCAGATTATTAAGAGGAAAATAGGAAAGCCAGTCTATTTCTCAGTGTGATGGATTCCCATCAAACCAGATCTGTACAAGACGCCTCACTCTTCATCTCTATCTGACAAGGGGTGGGGTGGGGGGCTTGTAGCAATACTTGGGTTCATATTGGCTTGGAGACTGAGACAGATTTTTCTGTTCTCTCCAGGAGAAAGATACACATGTTACTCAGGATGGGGAGACAGGCAGGGGATCCACGTGCTGAAATGGACCTGTGGATTACAGTTTCCGATGAGCAACCATCACACAGCAGCTGTTAGAGGCTGCTGTCCAAGCCCAGCTTATTTCTTTTTGCTGCAAAGTCTAAAAATTAGGTTTGTTTCTTGGTGAAAAACAATGCTGTGTCAAGACCCCTAGAAGAATCGTACAGTGTTGTTCCATAAGCTGGTAATGGAAGGACCTGTCCATTACAACCAGGGATAAATGTATTGGATTCAATAAGTTTGGTTTGGGAAATCTCTCTTTGTCAGTTCCAGGATAACCAATTGTCCTTGTTAAGAGGAGCTGATGTAGAAATATTTTACCTCCCCATCCATAAACACTTCTTTCCTCCCAGAGCAAGAAGGGGCTGATCTTCTAGGTCTTAGTGTTGTTTTTTTTTTAATTATTTTTTTTGGGGGGGTAATGTCATCTTTTTTTTTCTGATATTTCTTTTCAAATGAAGAAATATGATTTGCATACCAGGTGCAGTTTTCCTTTAGTCTTTGTGTAAGTGCCTGCCTTTTAAATGACTCCTAGAACTAAGATCCTGACCACTTGCCCTTGTTAAATATCTGGTGATCCTTCCCCTCAACAGATGGGAAGGGCCTCCTGATATGCCCCTGGCCTCATTTCAGTTTGGGTAATTGCATTCTGTTGACTTGAAATTTCCCCACCAGTTTCATCTGCCTGGGATATGATGCCTCATTCTCAGCCCTGAGCTGCCTGGCGTGCCGTCGGAGGCTGGGGAGCAGCTGGTGCATTCCACCCAGAAGTGGACGCATTTTAGTGGCAGGTGCAAAGGTTTTCTTTGGCTGAATACAAATTCTAACCTAGGAATGAGCTGCATGGATGCTCTTTATTTATTTATTTTTAACATCTTTATTGGAGTATAATTGCTTTACAACGTTGTGTTAGTTTCTGCTGTATAACAAAGTGAATCAGCTATATGTATACATATATCCCCATATCCCCTCCCTCTTGTGTCTCCCTCCCACCCTCCCTACCCCACCCCTCTAGGTGGTCACAAAGCACCAAGCTGATCTCCCTGTGCTATGTGGCTGCTTCCCACTAGCTATCTATTTTACATTTGGTAGTGTTTATATGTCCATGCTACTCTCTCACTTTGTCCCAGCTTACCCTTCCCCCTCCCTGTGTCCTCAGGTCCATTCTCTACATCTGTGTCTTAAGTAACTACCAGGAAGCCAAAAATATGGAAGTATCCAAAGCATAAATATGAATTGGGATGAAAATACACTTTCACTAAAACCAGTCTATTGTGTGATCATTTTGCACTCCATGAATCTTACCATTCTTCTAGATTTGAATTTTGACAATAAGAAATAATTCACATAAAGCAGACAACTCTTCTGAAAGGAAGAATTTTATGCACACACACACACACACACACACACACACACACACATATGTATGTCCCGGCTCTTACCTCCCTCTGGAGTCTTCCTCTGTTTGGAATAAAAGCAACCTTCCCTAGAAACCACATTAGGTGCCCTATGCATACCTCCTTCCAGTAGGTAACACATTTAATCATAAGGAGCTTATCTCCTGTACCAAACTGGAATCTAAAAACTACCCCAACCATTTTTGTTACCCCAGCACCAAAAACATAATAGGTGCTTAATAAATGAATTAAATACAGACTGCATAGGCCAAATCTAATTAGTCTTAAGCTCTGATCCAGAAAATACTATTTCTAAGGGCTGTGAATCAAGGTGTGTTTTTTTCACGTTCACACACCTGGGTGAAACCTTGGGAACTTGGTGGTCCATGTCACCATGTCACATAGTCGTGGCCACCTCAGCTCGAGGGAACAGTTTCTGCCAGCACAAGTTCTCTGCATGGAGGGCCCCTCTTCCAGCAAATGGCACCAACGGCTGGACCAGGGAAGCTGAGGGCCAGGGTGGTTGCACAAAGGCTGCGCTGAGCTACCAGCAGAGGACAGGTGCTAGTAGATACAGTTCCTGCCTCTCAGCCTTCAGGCAGACAATCTGCAAGCCTTTCTGTCCCTTCTCAGGATGCCTCAGTGAAGCTGATCCCCACTGACCAACTGCAGCTTTTTTTTCCCCTGTAAACGTTTTAGCGTGACCTTGATAACACTGTGGACTCTCCTCCTTCCACTCTCCTCTTGCTTCAGGAAATCACCTCCAGACACACTTTCTGCACACAAGCCCTTGCCTCAGTCTCTGAGTTGGGGAGGAACCTGAACGGTGACAGCTTGGGGCATCCCCACACTGACAGTCACACCACCCACGTGTGCACATGTAATATACCTATTCCTCCACCCTCCGTTTCCTTTCCCTGTCACAGGACAGAAAAATAATATGAGGAGCACCCCAACACATACAGGCTGACAGATTATAGGTGATGCTGATGCCAGGAAATAGGGGGGACCACTAAGACTGTTCCTTGATATGTCTTCTGAAATATTAAAGATTTCAGCTCTAAATATCCTGTCTTACCAATGAGGTAGGAGTCATTCCCAGAGTTTCATAATAGGGGAACAATCCAGATTCTGCCTCATTTTAGCTTCTGCAGGTCACCATAAATTAGCTTAGAAGCCCCAAGCCTCCGTAATGACTCGAGCTGACTTGCATCCTAATTTTGACTATGCGGCAATCTTGCCGATGCCATCTGCATGCATGCGTTAGTCTCACACTGCCCTGGCCCATGGGGTGGAAGAAGGTTTATGTAGTAGGACCAGTCACTGTCATCCCTGCTTTGTGTAGGTCATCAGTGTGTAGTGCCCTCACCAAAGAGGAGGGCTGGATGAAGCCCAGAGGCCACCATCGTACACCCAGGCAGCTGCGGAAACCAAGGGCAGGGTGTCGCCCAAGGGGACTACCCTGGAGTTACCAGTGTCATACTTGCTGCAGGCCTGCCCCACTGGCCACGTGAGACAGAGGAAGGTAGCAGACAGGTGGATTGCAAGGAATTCTCATCAGTTTTGGAGACACTGGTGCTTAGACCCCTGCCTGGCACAATGTATTCAAACTGAGGCAAGAGCCTGATGTAGCAGCCAGATTGAGGCAAAGCTGGACAGAGGGGCGCAGAGGTTCTCAGTTCATGGGAAAGACTCTGACAGGTTAAAAGTTATATTAGAGAAGGCCTATGAGGCACATGGGTCATCCTTCGAGTTTTGTAAAATTAGTAATTTTTCATCTGACTATAAAAGCTCTACCTTTTCACTGTAAAATGTTGAAATGCAAAATCGTATAAAAACAAATTCACATATCTGATCTCATCTGACTCTACAACCCAGAGGTAATTGCTATTAGTATTTGGTCTATTTGCTTCCGGATTTTCTTTTCTCTATGAATAATGAATATATATTTGTCTCTCTCTGTGTCTATCTCTCTGTCCACCTCTGTCTCTCTGACTCTCTGTCCACATATGTGACATCTGGAGAAAATACTGTATTTATATCTTCTTGTACTTGTTTCTTCCAACAATACATGGTGAGCATTTTCTTTGAAAACAACATATAATGGGGACATAAATTTTAATTATAACATTTATGATTCTCTATTGATAGATATATAGGTTGTTTCATATGTTTGTTATCACAAATATATATAATATATATTCTTGGGGTTTACCCCCTTTTGGTGTGGATTCTGGAACTCCTTGCTGTAGCAAGAGGCAAAGAAAATGCCCATCAGTGGATAGTGCCAGGGTCAATCACATAACACTGCAAGCCACCCTCAGCATGTTGATAGCTGTCCTCATGGTCACAAGATGACTACAGATATCTTCACCCACCAATATCTGGAATTAGCTACCTTTTCCTCCTGTACCTTTTAAATAACTTTTACTAGAAGCTCCTGCCTCAAGCAGTCTTCTCCTTATGTTTTATTGGACAGAATTGGTCACATATTGTTTCCTAAGTCATTCACTAATGAGGAAAATGGAATTACAACCATTGGCTCAAACTACACAAGACATACTACCCTCCTGAGCATGGGAGAAAGGTCATTTTCTCAGAGCAAATGGCTGCATATGGCTTAAGAATGGAGCATGTACTATAGATCAAAATTAGAGCCCTCCAGAAAAGAAAGAGGGATTTAAGGGGAATTAATTTGGGTAGGCAAAACACAATCATCTCCAATATCAAATAAACTTGTTTGTTACCCTCTCACCTACATTATAATGCTCTTTTCTCTGATAATATTAACCTTCCTTAATTCACCACCTAGGCACTTTGTTTTCCTTAAATCAGACCTTTGCTGGTTCTCCACGGATCTTCAAGAAGTTAACAGAAAAATGAACATGACAATGATAATGAGCTTGAGATCTTGCTCTCCTTGGGGGCATTTCTGTTCAAAAAGGAAGTTCTGGAAGATAGAAACATCTCCAAGATCTACAAGAACAAAGAAAGAATGGGGCCTGGCAGGCACAGAAGGACTCGAGGCCCTCCTCACCTCATCTCTGCCGGCTCTCCTGCTGCCCCGCTCACCAGCCTCCTGCCCTTCCACCAATTGGCCAGATAACTCTCGTCCTGGAGCCTCTGCACTTTGCTTGCCTCTGCCTAAAACAGGCTTTCTTTGGACAGTCTTGACTTAATCCCTCACTTCTAAAGCTCTCTGCACATATACCACTTTATTAAAGAGGTTTTTCTTAATCATCTTACATAACATAGCACCTTCACTTCATTCTTTACCCTATTACCCTGCTTTATGCATGTAAGTAGAGAGTAAATTCTATGAGGATGGAATTTACGTTTGTTGTTGTGTTTTGTTTGTTTATTTGTTTTACTGTTGGTTCCTCATATGCATTCCATAAAGTTGTGGAGAAAGAATTGGTGGCTGGCTTAAAAAGAAATGAAATTGAGCTATTTGTAATGAGATGGATAGACCTAGAGTCTGTCATTCAGAGTGAAGTAAGTCAGAAAGAAAAGACAAATACCGTATGCTAACACATATATATGGAATTTAAGGAAAAATGTCATGAAGAACCTAGGGGTAAGACAGGAATAAAGACGCAGACCTACTGGAGAACGGACTTGAGGATATGGGGAGGGGGAAGGGTTTGCTTTGACAGGGCGAGAGAGAGTCATGGACATATACACACTAACAAACGTAGTAAGGTAGATAGCTGGGGGGAAGCAGCCGCAAGGCACAGGGATATTAGCTCGGGGCTTTGTGACAGCCTGGAGGGGTGGGATAGGGAGAGTGGGAGGGAGGGAGACGCAAGAGGGAAGACATATGGGAACATATGTATACGTATAACTGATTCACTTTGTTATAAAGCAGAAACTAACACACCATTGTAAAGCAATTATACCCCAATAAAGATGTTTAAAAAAAAAAAAAAGAATTGGTGGCTGGGTGGATACTTTGGCAACACGAAACTTAAATGGTCATCTTGCTTAACCTGGATCATAGCAGAAGTCAAGTAAGACCTAATCCTGCACAGTCATCATTCTCTGTCATAACCAGTGGTGTCCGTAAGTCCAAGTTAGTCAAGATTTCCCTTATTTAACCTACTTCCCTCTAGGCAAGGCCTTCATTTTCTAGGCTGATTTGTATATTTTGAAATCTACACAGTAACTATCTTTCTAACATGAAATAAAAGCTGAGTTCCAATTTAGAGAAATGAGATACATCATACAATTGTAATACTATCTAATTAATAAAACGTGTTTTAACTCTGATTAAAATTTATTTTGCATGCCAAAAATAGTCATAAAACCATATCTCAAAGCCATGAGAAATATAAGTATGCAACAGTAATTTAAGAAGTTACTGTATGAGTTGGAGTTTCCATTTGATGTTGCGTTTGATACACACACACACACACACACACACACACACACAATGTTTCAGAGACTTTCAGACAACATGCGCACATGGACATGATCGCCGACATGAAACTATGAAAAAGTCCATATTAGAGTTCAGAAAAGGATGTACTAGGAACTACAGCCACCTACCAAAGAGCAGAAGTGATTTCTGTTAGTTGTGGTATAAATATACCAGATGGTCCTAAAGACAACCAGACAGCACTGACAGACAGGTGAGGGGACAGCCTGTCTGAGATAAACATGGAAGAGATTCCAGCAGAACCTAGTAACACCCACTGTGCTGTGCAAGGGGACAGTGGTGGTCAGTGTGTATATATTTAGAACACACAAGCATCTCTGGGGAGACCACGGGATACAGGAGAGCATGATGAATGGCCTCTCTAGGTCTGCATTAGGTGAGCAAAGCCCAGGCAGGGTTGGAGGAAGATCGGGTAACCTCCAGCTTAGAACAAGGGCACCCTTTCCTGACACCAAACAGAGTTCTGCCCAGCTAACTCTTGGCTCCCACACCAAATTCAGAGAGGAAATTTTTTGGTGAGTCTCCCAAGCTAAGGAGCTCTGAAATGACAAGATGAAAAAACAGCAAACCCAAACAGGTCCCTTCCTGAAAGACTTCTGCCCACTGCTCCCCAATCTCTGACAGATCCCATCCCAATTCTTAATTCTGTACATTGGGTAATATATTCTATTTTTGGAATGCTATAAAACTTTTGTTCTAAATATCATATTTTCAGCTAATATTTAAGAATGTAGAATATCCTTATGTCATAACATATATTAAGCGAAAAACTTATGCACTAGTAGGTAGTATAGAATTACAACCTTAAAATATTTTATATAAATAGCACATACACTAATCCATACAAAAGTACTAGATAAATATACTCTATTATGGTAACAGTGCCCCAAAACTTGAAGTTATTTCTATTCTCCTACATCATATGTTGTATGAAAAAAAATTTAATTGGCTCTTTATTCCAAAATATATCCAGAATCCAAGCACTATCCACCACTGTCCCCACCCTGGTCTGAACCACCATCATTTTCTCCTAGATCATCGTCATCCTCGTCAGATCCCCTCATTCACCTCTTGATAGGGTGCCTGTCTTCCTTCCTGGCTACCCCGTGACTGATCATCTATTCTCCACACAGCATCTAGTGTGACTGTGGAAAATATGTCAGATTACCCTGCTCAGATTCTCCAGTGGCTGCATCTCACACTCCTTTCATAAGCCTTTCTAGTACTTTCCAGTCATCATCTTCAGCTACTGTCCTCATCTGACTCTCGTCCAATCACACTGGCCTCCCTCCTGGGCCTCACGCTTGCTGAACACCCTCTCCTCTTTGCATAGGCTGGTCCCATGGCCTGGAACCCTCTTCCTTTAAATAGTACCCCCTTCAAGATTTTCATGTTACCTTCTGGAGCAATCCTACCATTGCCCCAAAACCCCACCTCCTCCTTCTGTTCTCACCAAGAGTCTCCAGCTTTCCTTCCTAGGGCCATGTGGCATTGTTCCAGAAAATGAGATTCTCATAAAATAGAATGTGGATGGTACACTCTGAAGTTGTGTGCAGTGTGAAGACCTTCCTTTGCTTTTCTTCATCGCTCTTATCACCTTCTAACACACTGTATCCTTTACTTTTGTTGTTGTCTATCTCCCCCTATGGGACTGTCAGCTCTGTGAGGGTAGGAGTCACTTTACTGCTAGAGCCTCAGTTCCTAGACCAGTGCCTGGCACACAGTACATGGAATGAATGAATGAATCACAGGGTAGTAGAAATAAAAGTCATTTTTCTTTTATTCCATCAATGAGCTATATTTTCTCTATTATTTTTAAAACCAGAAAAAATATAAAAAGTAAAAAAATGTATAACATTGACCCTTTCATTGCCCTTTTTCTTAGCTTGGAAAATAAATTTCCTGAACTCAAACTAAAGAACAACTAAAGAAGAATACCTGTTTAAACTATTGTTGAGTCGAACTCCCAGTAAAATACATCTAAGCTCTGTGGTTATTTCCACAGGTTTTCCCACTCCCACTGATTCTCGTGTAGTTTCTGATCAGTCATGATGGTGGGAGATGACCCAGTTTCATAACATCTGAAGCTATTCAATTTTTCTATGATACAATTCCATCTTGAGCCAAGTTGAATGGTCCAGCAGAGAGATGTTCTCACATTCTCTTAAAAGGTTATCCTTTTGGCTTTCTTTGAGATATTGTTTCTTAGACAGGAGAAAAATTGAAACTTATATCTGAGGACCAAACTATGAGATGAAAACTTTTTCTCTGTTACCTTCACCCAAGGGAGAAACAATTCTGAAGACTTATACTTTCAGTCCTAAAAATGTTAATGACTGCAAGTGAATTTGAACCTTACTTTAAAATATTATTTTTATCAGTTTAGACACTAACCAACTGAAAATTTTGTTATTTTGTAAAATATCTAAAAGGTGACTGTCTGACAATGGTAAATAAAACCAAACCAACAAACAAAAAAACAATAAATGAGATTTGTTTTTTCGGCTGCTTTTAGCTTTCTTTAACATGGCAGCAATTTTCTCTGTAATAACAACTCAAAACCAAGCAAAGACATACCAACCGTAAAGGAGAAAATAAGTCTGGTCAACAGACACTTGGGACCCACCATTAATCCTTTAATAATGGTCCAGAAATTGATTTATCTCCTACTGCTATTTTGTATCTGGAAGTTCAACTGAAGACATCATTTTTCCTCAGCAGGGACAGTAATTTTGATGCTAGCCTCTGTGAATAGCTTTGTATAATTTATATAGTTTTTAATTTTGGTAATAGCGACTAGCTGGCTAAGGCAATAAGCCCTTTCTATCACAGACTAAATAAAGAAATCTCTCATGTTTCAACTAACGAACTAAACCAAATCATAATGAGTGTGACTGTTTCATTTCACTTGGCTGTTACTCAAAGAAGGTTCATTTAAAAATGATTCATTGTTAATATGTATAATGTTCACACTAATATTATGATGTTCACACTAGTGTTGGAGAATTAGAAAAACATCAGTCTGTAATAGAATGACCCATTACATCAGCCAAAAAAGTCTTGCTTTCACTGAATTAATGGTTTTGTCCTCAGCTTTTTACCTCCTGAAGTGAGACAGGTGCTGAGGAAGCAATGGGTGGGGATTGAAGATGGTGCAGCATACCAGGTCATGTGGATGAGCCCCATCTTTTGAGGTTGTCAATAGCCTCACTAGTTTTATACTTTGTGCTGAAGATTAAAAAATACATGCACATCTAAATAGGCACTTCGCCAAAGAAGACACACAGATAGCCAAAAGGCACATGAAAAGATGCTCCACGTCGCTATTATTAGAGAAAAGAAAATTGAAACTACGATGAGGTATCACCTCACACCAGTCAGAATGGCCATCATCAAAAAGTCTACAGATAACAAATGCTGGAGAGGGTATGGGGAAAAGGGAACCCTCCTACACTGTTGCTGGGAATGTAAGTTTGTACATCCACTATGGACAACAGTATGGAGGTTCCTTAAAAAACTAAACGCAGAGCTACCATATGATCCAGCAATCCCACTCCTGGGCCTATATCTGGAGAAAACCATAATTCGAAAAGATACATGCACCCCAACGTCTATTACAGCACTATTTACAATAGCCAAGACATGGAAACAATCTAAATGTCCAACGACAAATGAATGGATAAAGAAGACATGGTACGTACATTCAGTGGAATATTACTCAGCCATAAAAAATAATGCAATAATGCCATTTGCAGTAACATGAATGGACCTAGAGATTATCACACTAAATAAAGTAAGCCAGACACAGAAAGACAAATATCATAGGATAACATTTATATGTAGAATCTAAAAAAATGATACAAATGAACTTATTTACAAAGGAAAAAGAGACTCACAGACATAGGAAACAAACTTATGGCTACCAAAGTGGAAGGTGGAGGAGGGATAAATTATGAGTTTGGGATTAACAAATATATGGGATTAACATATATACATTACTATATATAAAATAGATGAACCAACAAGGACCCACTGTATAGTACAAGGAGCTATACTCAATATTTTGTAACAACCTATATGGGAAAAGAATCTGAATCACTGTGCTGTACACCTGAAACTAATGTGGTATTGTTTGTTTATTTTTTCTTTTTCAACAGGTATTTATTTATTTAATTGGGGTACAGTTGTTTTACAATGTTGTGTTACTTTCTACTGTACAGCGAAGTGCAGTTTGCTGTATCATACAGTAGGTTCTCATTAGTTATCTATTTTATACATATTAGTGTATATATGTCAATCCCAATCTTCCAAATCATCCCATCCCCACTTTGCCCCCTTGATGTCCATACATTTGTTCTCTAGGTCTGTGTCTCTATTTCTGCCTTGCAAACAGGTTCATCTGTACCATTTTTCTACATTCCAAAAATATCCGTTAATGTACGATATTTGTTTTTCTCTTTCTAACTTACTTCACTCTGTATGACAGTCTCTAGGTCCAACCATGTCTCTACAAATGACCCAATTTCATTCCTTTAACATAGTATTGTAACTCAACTATACTTCAAAAGAATATATATATAATATATATGCACAAGAAAACACTAGTTTCAATATTGTGTATACCATTCTAGCAAATCATAGTAGTCACTGAAAAACTATTGATAAGTGTAGTTAATAACCTCTTCTCAGATATGACACATAATTATGATTATGTATGAGAATATCATATACTTGTCCTCGACCAAAGGTAAGTTTCAAAAAAGTATATGCAGATTCTATCAAAAGTCCATCCTTATGATCAACTTAGAAGTACAATAATTCTTACAAACTCTTGTATGTACTGTATTACTTTAAAGTTAAAGTCATTTAAAATAACCCATTGTGAGTTAATCTCAGAAATTAAGTTAATAATCTAATATTGTAAAAGTTGGAATACAAACTTCTTCCTACTTGCCATTTAGCTATCAAGATTTATATATTTCCAAGTTTCGTGCACACTTTTGTTTTTGAACATCTCTGAAAGCAGGCTGTGTCACAAAATGGAAGATAAGAAAGTACTGCATTATAATTTAATAGGAATTATTGTGTTTTCCTTCATAGTAGAACAGTGAAATATAAAACAAAGATGTGTTTTGCAATCAGTGCTTCTTGAATTCGATGAAATACAGGAATAGACATTGTTTCCCTGGCTCAATACCTAGATCTGTAGTATGATATTATCCCTGACTGAAAGCTGGTTAAATAGAATCTAGGATAGACAGCCGAGTGGCCCACTCACACTTAAGTCACGTAGCACAGCACTTGCAAGAAGTGAGATCTCAACACATGTGAACTAGCCCTCTCTTTGATAGCCATCAAATAGCTAAGTATGAGTTGCAGATGCTATTTCTGCTCCCTGCCCAGATCTCCTTTACCAAGCCAGTGTTCCCATGCCTCCACCTTTCCTGGAGGCTCCCCTTTAGCCTACAGAAGGCACCTTGTCCAGAGTTGCTGGGAGGTTACAACTACCCACTTCCTGGGGTGACTCATGACCAAAGGCATAAAAGCCCAGCTCATTTGCCTAAAGGCAGGCAATGCTCTCTCACGATCCAGAGCTTCCCCTGGGACCAGGCTGAAGCTGGACTCCTGAAACCACACCTCTCCAATTCAGTCTGTTTCCTACTGCGTTCCCCTCACTCCCTTAAAGGTTTCTCTTAAGAGCCTGCCTTCAATAAATCACTCACAGAGGAACTGCCCAGTCTGCTTGGAGAGAGTCCCACCTAAGAGTCTGTTTCCTCATGTTTCAGCTGGGTGTGGGATTTCTACTGGTTTTCATGAGGTGTTTGGCCAACATAATCCTGTGAAAACAACCAGTTGAACCTTGGGGAACCATATGTGTTTATATGTCTGCCCTCAAAGTCTCAGAGGAGAAACAGATATGTAAATAGGCAAACACAAATAGTAAAATGCACACTTGTAAGAAATGCTACAGAAACACAGGAGCAAGAGTGATCACACTGCCCAGAATGCCACTGAAAACTGCACCGAGGAGGTGAAATGTGAGTTCATTCATGAAGACATGAGACTGGCTCAGGCAGACAGAGGGAAAAGGCAAAGAAATCAATAAAAAATAAAAGCCTACGTAATACGTGAGCTCGCTTTGAAAAATTATCGTCCAACTGAAGGAAAAGTACATATCCCGCACTCCTTGAATCACTTGCTAGGACTCTGAAAGCAAGTGGATATTCATAAACTATTGAAATTGAAAACTCTCAAGGAAATCTGTCACTGAAGGGTAGAGTGGAAATTAGCGAAGTTGAGAAAAGCGTTAAAATGTTTGTTTTTCCTTTGGGCAGAAATCTTTTTAACAAGTGTGTTATGAATTGAAATGGGTTCCCTTAGATTCACATGCTGAATTTCTAAAATAAAGAGAAAATGCCAAGTGGTAACACTCAGAAGTTTGAGAAAGCGTGTTGTGTTCCCAAATCTGCGAGTGGTTTGGCATGTAGGATGTAAAGACACAAACTGGTATGAGATCAGTGTGTGAATACACACACACACACACACACACACACACACACACACAGAATTATATACAATTCATGATCAATTACATGATGGAGAACCAGTAAAATGTAAGTAGGAAAAGGAAATCAGTCGATTTTTAAAAACTGTAATTGTTTCACTTTATGTGAAGTATGCATAAGAAAAGAACTCAAAAGGTATAAAAAGATATAGAAATTGAGTTTGATAAAGAGGACTCTAGTGCAGCACAGAGAATCTGGGGAAAGAGAGTGGATGCTTTGGGGAGGGCAGCCAGTTGAGAGATGCAAGAATGGAGGTACCCAAACCTCAGGAGGGAGGGGAGCACACACCCCTGGGGGATTGGTCTGCTCTTCATTCTGGTCACAAGCACTCACTGTGTGTTGGGCCTATTCTGTCTCTTGCACTTAGTAGGTAAGCATGCAGGCACATAGACAGACCCTGTATGACACACAAGATCAGGCTATAAAACTTCATGGAGAAAGCCCAGGATAGGTTCTCGAGGAAGAGATGGGCTTACACATCCCTTGGCCCTGTAATGGGTGTCAGGTCCCTTTGTGAAGATAAGAGATACTCGTCTCTCCACTGAAGTGGACATTTCTGAATCTCAGCTTGGTAAAGCCACTTCCATGAAATTGATGGAGTCACATATTTTCGATTTCTCTGTAAATCACCATTACACTTTTGATGAGCCCATAGCAAGCTATTTAACAAGAGCCCAGAGAAGAAGTGATAAAGGTCTAAACTAAGACAGTGATCTAGGGAAGGAGAAAGGGGTGAGGGTATAGGGAGGACACAGAAAGATCTATTGGGTAAAAATAAAATAAATGCAAATTGACTATGCTTTGAAGGAAAGATAGAAGGAAGCAGCAAATACATATTTGTGCCACCTTAAAAATGCCTCAGTGTTCATCCACTAAAATGATATTAAATAGCCTAACATTTGTTAAATCACAAAAGTGTATCAGTTCACAAAACTCAATTCAAGAGGGGCGGAAAAGGGAAATAGAACGAGCTATCTACCTATGCCATAAAAACAAGATACAAATGTTTAAGCTAGACCTGCAAACTAGGAAAACAAACAGAAAGGTACTATTTTTCCCATACAAAATTTCACTATTAAACTACTGGTGCACTAATTACAGCTGTGAATCACAGCTATGGTAGGGATAGAGTAGGATAATTAAATAGTTGGATTAGAAATCCCACTAGGGGATTAAGGACAGAAAGGGAATTTTAAGGGAGTTTGGGAGACTGTTGTAAGCTAATGACCACTCAAGAATCCAGTAACCTAGCAACAATCTACACTACTTTGAAGGAAGACCAGGTGCATCCAAGTGCCAGACACACTCAAGTCACAAACCCTGATAAAACACAAGACAACAGATACAGGGGCTGAATCTTGTTACATGAAGTCAAAGAGTTGATAGTCCTTGAAGACTAGCATTTCTGCATGCAGCCAAGACAGAAATATAGGAGAAAGGGGACATTATACCAGAGCCCAAGATGAATTACCATATTTTAGTATATGTGACCACACTTCTGCTAATACACATATGATTTAAATAGCACCATGACAGTCCTGGTTAGACCATATAGGGTCAAAGGAGGAACTAATCATGTAAACCTTGATGTCTACCTAAAAATGAGGAAGAAGGTGATCTCCTCTCCCCACTTTTTCTTTGATTATGAAAACATGGCCCTCTTTGTTCTCGGCGTTGTGCTCCCTTGCCTGTCTGCTTCCATCTCTCACAAGCATCCTATACTAATAAACTCACTCTTTGCCTGCATCTTTGCCTTATGCTGAATTCTTTCTGCAATGAGACAAAAGGACCTGAGCTTCAGTGAATCCTGACACCAGGTGAGCAGTTTCAATCAAATGACAGTGGTTTCGAGTCCCCTGCTAGTCAGGGATTGTGGGTTCAAGTCCCAATCTGAGATGCAAGTGGGCTCAAGTCCCAGCTCGTGGGTTTAAGTCCCAATCTGAGTTTTGGCTGGGTTCAAGTCCCACCCAAGAAGGAGTGAGGTTTCAGCTACACGGCATTGATGCTACTTCAGTCTCCTCTTGGCAAAGCCATATCCCATGACATTAGGGAAGCAGGTCCGAACATAGCCAATGGCTAAGTATTGTCCTTAAGTATCCAATGACACACACCTTCCTGCCAAAAATGAGCAGGCTCAGCTAGGAGCTCTTTCTGTTAGAAAGGAGGTTTGCTGAGGTGTGGAAACTTTTGTTGCAAGGAAAGAGCCAGCAAAGACCTATCCTCCCTTTGACCAAAGGGTTGCACCTGGCAATGACTCAACTCTTGAATGTCAAATGAGAGTTGACTGTTCACAGCTGGCCCAGATCCCCTATACAGAGCTGGTAACCCCCATCCTCCAACTCCTCTGCATGCCATCTGCTAAGGACTCACAGATGCCCAGCTTCGCATAACTGCCCACAGGTGACACCTTGCTGTCAGGGAGAAGGACTTCATAGTGTGACTTAAGCTCTGGAGTCCTTTGAGGATGAGGTCAGGGCTCATTATTTCCACCCTTGAGCACATCCTCTTTCCTATTGTTTCCCTCACTTCCTTTAAAGTATTTCTGTTTGTCTGTTTCCTGAACAGCACTCCTGACATAAATCACTTAAACCCAAACCCCTGCCTCAAGATCTGCTAGGAAATCTGACCTAAGACAAATGGGTTAAAAGCAAGATGACTGGTTTCAAATAAAAACAGTCAACCGAGATTTTTAGCAAGAAAAGAGAACACTATTTAGTGATAATATTCATAATCCTAATAATACTGGTAGAAAAAGAGATGCTTCTATTTTATTAGGTCTCAAGATAACATAATGGTCCAACAGAGAGGCGTTATGTACTAATTATCTGTGACAACAGCAACATTACATCAGCAAAGCCAACTAACAATTGCATGTTGTTTTCCTTTGGAATTGTATTTCCAGTAATACACCACATCATCATATTTGTATGTCATTAAGTATGTGACCTTGAAAAAAAGTTGCATAAACTCTCTGATCCTCAGCTTCCCTATCAGTATAAGAATGCCTTCCTCCTGTGATCAGGATGAATATTAATGAGAGGGTCCTGAAAAGCAATTATCATAGTACCTGGCTCTCTCGAAATATTAATTTCCTTCCACTCACCTACCTTGTCACCATCAATTAATATTTCTTTTTAATGTGCTGGCTTATTATACCTTAATCAACACTAAGATTTAATCCAAGTTTATTCTTTTGTCATTGCTGAAGATGCCGTGATCAGTATGAGTGACTATTTCCCATGCTTCCAGGAAAAAAAACAAAACAAAACATTAGAGAGGGATGGGATTAGCTCAGTTACTGTAGTGGATATTTGTGTTTTTACCTGCCCAGCATCCTTTTTATTTATTGTTTGTTTGTTTGTTTGGTAATAGCATGCTATTTTTTCCCTGGGAAACAGTCCTTCTGCATTTATGAATTTTTATTAAAGATGGTCTCCTACTCACAGGAGGGTTGAGCACTGACTCAACTGAATCAGTCAGATTCATTTCTCAAAAATGTTTGTCTAAAAAACAAAAAATGCTTGTCTTGGGTGACCTTATCATGGACAATATGTGGCATTTCTTCCTGACCACAGTAATGCCCAGAAGATAGTGGAGTCCTCATTATTTTTTGTTCCTTGATCTCTCAATTTCAGCTCTTCTTTGACAGGTCTTTGGTTTTTCAATCTACATATCATTTCAATAGATTGCTTCTATTGTTATTAGACAGAGATAGTCTCTGTTGCCTGCAACCAAAAGACCTACTACAATGACTCAAATTAAAAATCCAATAATTTCAAAAAGTCTTTAAAGAGGGACTTATGACTTCACATTCTAAAGGGGAATGGTTTAAAGAAAAGGCAAATGAAGAGACCATTCTCAATTTTACTTGAAGGGATCAATATCATAATTATTCATAAATATATATGATGTATAGAATCACTTGCCAGTTCTGATGCCAATGGATTACACATCTTAATTAAACCTTTTTGACACTAGAAATATATTATATAAATGTTCAGGTCCCACTTTACACCCCTTTTATATTCCATTGATGTGTTTTATAACATAAGCCCCTGCTCAATCTAAAAATTAATATATTAACAGACTTTAGTATCTCTACCTTTGGGGTTGGAAATACAAATATTAATGGTATTTTCAAATTATAACTAAGTTATGGCAGAATGGAAGACTATCCCAGACCTTATGATTACAGATGAATTCCTAGGAAGCTAACAATGCACTATTTTACAGGGTATGTCCTAGTATCTATTGTTAATCTGCCAAATAGGAATTAATATGGTAGCAGCAGACCCCGACTAGTACCTGGATGATTCTCACAGTTAAGAGAAGCATCTGTCCAAACATGCCCTCCATCCATCCCACCCTTATTGCCAACATGCAATCCCACCACTGGGCTGCATGCAAATATGCTTAGACTAGACAGGCAACAAAGACACGAGAACCTCCATGGAGGAATGTTCAGCAGGAATGTTCCTGGTCCATGGAAATGTAGAAAGCCCATGGTATTCTGGACACCAAGTACAGGTTTCTAAGGTGCTGTGACATTCTCAGTATCTCTCTCTTTGGTTTTAAGCCACTAAGTGCTCCAAGTTCTCCTACCCAATCCCTTATGTCTTCTGTTTCTCTTAGAGAAACCACTTCAGGTCAAGTCCATTCCATTGCAAACTCATTCATTCACTGATATTCGTTCATTCAGACATGTATTTCTTGGCAGCTATGTGCAAGGATCCCAGCTAGACTCACTGAATACAATGGGGAACAAAACTGACAAAATCCTGATTTTTACAGTTGTGGGGGTGGGGAAGGAATGGGCAAGAAGCAGGTAAATAAATAGGCTAAGTAGACAATTTCAGACAGTCATAGGCACTATGAAGAAAATAAGTAAGATGAGTTGGTTGAAAGGGACTGGTTTGGTGACCAAAGAGAATGGTCAGAATTAAGTTTGGTAGTTCAGGAGGGACTCTCAGGGGAAGTGACTTTCTTATCCTATAAAGGTGTCAAAGAACTGTAGAAACTGACTTAAAATTGGAGGGAAGAGCAGAGGCCACCAAAATACACCCACAATGTATTGGTTATTTTAGTGTATGTGTCCCACTGGCCTGTATCTATCTGAAACACACAAACACAGGATATCTTAGTTTTAAAAAAAGATCTTAAATCTCCTCGAAGCCACACATTTTATGTGGGTTGCAGTGTGCTTTGTAAACATAAAAGATAAAATGACTTGGCTACCTGAAATGCTTGGTTTCTTGAGAAGAAATCATTCTCTTTTTTCCCCTTTGGCATATTGATTACTCATTAATCCAGCAAAACAAAGGATTAATTAATCTCTATGGTTCAATGAAGAATAAATTAGTGCAGTTTAAAATGGGCCTGATCCAATATTACAAATTGGAGGAAATGTTCCTCACACTCTCTCTCCATTCACTTCTCCAAACCTAATCTCCGGAGAATGGTCTTGGAAAACTGAATTTACTTTGCATGATATTTTGTACTCTTGCTCCTTCTTTAGAATTCAATCTCTTGAAAAGAGCTCATTGCTTTTCCCAAATCCCACTTTAACTATTTCCAAACACAGAAACAGTACCATTTTTAAAGAGGGCTTTAGACATATCACATATCTGAAACAAAATTTTCCTATGTAGAAAACAATTTGAATAGCCAGTTTTTCAAAACGGAAAATAATACAATAGCCACATACATTGAGGCATTTACATAACTGTTCAATTGTTGCATGAAAAGGACTCACACAGATCACATTCAGTCAGGATGCCCCTGGAAACTACAAAACATGAGGTACAGTCTCTGAGCATTTCATGGAAAAAAAGTGGTGTGCTTTCTAAAGTCATTCTGTTGGTTCCAAATAGAGTTTTTTCAGAGCTATAAAAGAATCTAATGTCAGATTCTCAGAATGCACTAAGGGGTAGGATCTACACTTGTGAAGAGAAGCCTCCTATTTGAATAGTCAATATCTAGGATATGATACCCCCCTCAGTATCCCCTTCCCATTCTTGTTGCAATTATATCAGTTTAAAGGAATTGTGCACCTAGAACTGGCCTCTGGATTCTTAGCCAAAATTCCTACAAAGAGGTAGCACTTGAAAAACTGGAGAAAGAAAAACTTAGGACTAATCTTGATCTCCTACAAGCTTATCTTTTTTATTAGATATTCTAAGACAATGATTTTGTTTTCTGTTTCTCTCTTTGACAAGAGATGATAATTTTCAGGTATGAATTTTAAAACAATAGATGAAAAACCAGCTCTTCCTTTTAATGTTAAAAAATGAAATCTTATCATAGGCTATATCATGGATAGTCAATATTTATTTCTATAATATAGTATCAGCATATATATTAGTATCAAAAGGATACTATCTATGGCCAAGGGAATCTACATGTTGTGTTCTGACAATACCATGGTTGAAAGAGTTCAGGACTGGGAATGAATATATGTGCTTTCTCATTCATGTATAGTCACATTCCCTACCTGTTTGGAAAATTCCTCCAATTCCCTGGAGGTCAGCCTTCTCACCTGGAGAAAGAGAGGTTCTGATCAGATGAACTTGAAGGTCATTTCCAACTCTAAAATTGTATGACTTGGTAATTCAGCTGTCTACTCTTAATAACATAGTTAAAATGAGGCTGGCTTTGGAGTCTATATTTACTGGCACCTCTGGCAAGATAAAGCTTTCAAGGAGCCAAGCTGGCAGTGAGATGAGGAAGCCAAGGGGAATTGTTGATGTTGCTGGTAAAGAAGCATGATGGTTCTCCATTGAAGAGGCCCCCAGGCATCCGAGGCTGTGCCCATAGTCACATGACCCGGAGACCAATACTCAGAAGTACTTGTGAAGGAGGGTAACGCTCACTAAAATGCTGCCCTATCTATGGCTTTGTGCTCAGATGGACATAGGATCAGAACCTGTACTGAGAGCCGACCCAGATGTGAGGAAGACATCTGTAAGCCTCAATCTCCACATCTATAAGATGGGCACTGAAAATCATACACCTCCTTGGGTTTTTGTGAAAGTTAAATAGTGGTTGAAAATCACTTAGCATAATATCTCATTATTTTTAGCAGTTTTTATAGATCTCTCTGACTTTCAGACAGAAAAGAATCTGCATGGAGGTCCACCTAAACCATATGTTTTAGAAACACTAAATCATTCCAACAGCAGGTCCAAAGATGTTCTCAATAGGTAACAATTTACTTCCTTAAAGTTAAAGTGTTTGGTTTTATTAAAACAAGCAAAACAAAAGTACTAAGGTTCTGCATTTAGCTGAGCATTGGTGGGCACATAACTATAACCAAGCTCCATGAATCTGACAGCCAATTTCAAGCTGGATTTTATGGAAGTGTACGTACATCATGCTGCCCTGTTTGGAACACAGATGACATACAAATACAGCAGCACTAAAATTCAGCGAACCACTTAAAGGCCCACAGAACACCAAAAACAACTTCAGTATACAGACTACAAGCCTGGAATCCCCACAACATTGATGTTTGTCATTGGTCATGCTGGGCAGGCCACTCTCTGCCTTCTGATCTAATCAACTTCAGAATGACTGTGAAGTCGACAGCTATTTCAGAGCAAGTGAAAAAATAGATTCAGAACAAAGAGGAGACCCATCTCTCTAGGGCAACTCCCTCTGGAACATACACTAAACTTCAGTATAAATATTTCATTCACTCTTTTGTATGACATTCCTCCCATGATTTACATATGTCTGACCCATTACTTTAAAAAGTACATTAATGTTCCCTGTCAACAGTGTCTCCTCTATCTGCCCACCTCTCTTCCTTATTGAGCCAGGGGAATTGGAACCCTAAACAGAATCTGTGTCTGTTCTGTATAACATCACAGGGTATTGAAACTGAACAGGACCCTGTGGGTCTCCTGGGCACAAAAGCTTTTCTGTGTCCCCCATTTCTTGATTACAGGAAATAGGCTTCATTCAGCCTCCATGACCTTCCCTGAGTTCCAAAGGGCAGGTCCAAACAGTTGTTAATCAGGGAAGGTAGGGGACAGGGAGACAAAGGAGGAGCAGTCAAGAGAAACAGTAGTGCAGCCTTGGGGCAGGGTCCTGGTTCCCCCTCAAGGGATACACACAATATCTTTGAGCTGTTTTGCAGATACTGAAACCCCCACCAGGTGGGAGAAGTTAACTGTATGCTCCCCACAAGCGCGTAGACCCCAGACCGGTTGGAACCAGAAGGTTGATGATGCTGACTCCCAGTTACCTCACCACCAACCAATCAGAAGAATGTCCATGAGCTAATGACGCCCTCTTTGAACCATTCCTATAAAACTCCTCACTACACTCTCCGGGTCAGGACACAGAGGGCATTAGCATGCTGTGGCCTCCTTTGCCTGGCAAAGCAATAGAGCTATTCCCTTCTACTTCACCCAAAACTCTGTCTCTGAGATTTAATTCAGTGTTGGGGTACAGAGGCCAGATTTGGTTTCAGTACCAAAATATAAACTCATTTATTTTCTTTTTGTAGAAGTGTACCTTCCCTCAGAATAGCTGCTTCTCCAGGATGTTTTCTGTGTTTTGCTTTCTTTCATGATATTTGAGAGAGATGAGAGTGGCTTCTGGAAAAATGGCATGAGGAGGAAATGAGACCCTGCACTTTCTATTTCTTTTGGAGTCTGAAACGGAGCAGTGAGAGAAATGGGGGACAGGCATGGAGAGAGAGGGAGGGAAGACGGGAGTCAGTGTGAAGCTGTTAGAAGGAGCTAGGAGTCCCTTTCCGATCTCACAGCTGGGCCAGGGGATTCAAGGATGCGAAATGGGCAGGATCCACATGGCCTCCTTCAACTGCTGAATTTTGTCTTTGAAAATTATAAGAAAAAAAATTCCACTATAAAACTCTTAGAGGAAAACACAAGAAGAACATTCTGACATAAATCACAGCAAGATCTTTTTTGACCCACCTCCTACAGTAATGGAAATAAAGACAAAAATAAACAAATGGGACCTAATGAAACTTCAAAGCTTTTGCACAGCAAAAGCTTTCGTCTATAAGTAGGATGAAAAGACAACCCTCAGAATGGGAGAAAATATTTGCAAATGAATCAACAGATAAAGGATTAATCTCAAAAATATACAAACAGCTCGTGCAGCTCAATATTAAAAAACAAACAACTCAATCAAAAAATGGGCAGAAGACCTAAACAGACATTTCTCCAAAGAAGACATACAGATGGCCAAGAGGCACATGAAAAGATGCTCAACATCACTAATTATTAGAGACATGCAAATCAGAACTACAATGACGTATCACCTCACACCAGGCAGAATGGGCATCATCAGAAAATCTACAAACAACACATGCTGGAGAGGGTGTGGAGAAAAGGGAGCCCTCTTGCACTGTTGGTGGGAATGTAAATTGATACAGCCACTATGGAGAACAGTATGGAGGTTCCTTAAAAATACAATTACCATATGACACAGCAATCCCACTAATGGGCATATACCCAGAGAAAACCATAATTCAAAAAGACACATGCACCTCAATGTTCATTGCAGCACTGTTTACAATAGCCAGGTCATGGAAGCAACCTAAATGCCCATCAACAGGTGAATGGATAAAGAATATGTGGCACATATATACAATGGAATATTACTCAGCCATAAAACGGAACGAAATTGGGTCATTTGTAGAGATGTGGATAAACCTAGAGACTGTCGTACAGAGTGAAGTAAGTCAGGAAGAGAAAAACAAATATCATATATTAACGCATATATGTGGAATCTAGAAAAATAGTACCGATTAACTGGTTTGCAAGGCAGAAATAGAGACTCAGACATAGAGAACAAACGTATGGACACCAAGGGGGAAAAGTGGCAGGGGATGAACTGGTAGATTGGAACAGACATATATACACTAATATGTATAAAATAGATAACTAATAAGAACGTGCTGTATAAAAAATAATTAATTTAATTTAAAAAAATTCCAGTGTTTAAGTAGATTGGAATAAATGCAATATATGATTAAGCATAATCCCCACCTGGGGATTTTCATGTGCTAATGATGATGCTACTTAGATTTAGAAACATGTGGGCCAGAACACTGTAGCGTACCAAACATGTCAGGAAACACAGGATTTAAAATATGAATTACATTTTTTAATAGTATGATAAGTATGATTTTTGTTAACCTCCAGACACCTTTTCAGGGAACTGGCTCAAAATTTAAAACAATGGAGTCAATTGCTCATCTGGAAAAAGCACAATGGATATACCATTTCTCCATTACTAGATATTTTGGAAACTCTCAAGTGTTCCTGGTCCTCCAAGTATAAACAGAGCTGCACTGATGGAGAACAAATGCTCCCAAGTGGATTTGCATTTTCTCATTCAGTGAAAGGTTCCTGTGCAGGTAGGTCCCTGGTCAGGTTGCCCTCCTGTTTATCCCTTGCAGCCCCTCCTCCCCCATCCCCCATGAGAGAGGTGCCTTGGTGCAGAGGTTCCCAGGTTCCTTGTGTTTCCCAGGTTCCTGGGCCTGCTGGCTTCTACCTGGTTTCCATCTGGCTGGAGACTGGATAGCAAGGAGAAGGAAAAGGTTATTCTCTCCTTCTTCCTTGCTTTTGGAGGCTTCTCCATCAGCAAGTCGTTTCAGCTTTTACCACTTGGCACTGGTCCAGGGCCTCAGCAGCATAAGTTTTCCCATCTGCCTCAGCAGAGGGGATGGTGGCTTCCTGCTGTTGACAATCTCAGGGATCCCTGTTTGGTTCCTCAGTTCCTTCGTCATCTGTGTGGACAATTCCCTACATCACATTCCTTCTTCTTTTTTTTTTTTTTAAATTAGCATAGATCTGTATTTCTGGCTGGACTTTCACTGATACAGCTCCATAGTCACTGACAGACTACTCATTTTTCCTTCATTCATTCATCATTTCTTGAGTACCTGTATGAGGCATGTACCATTTTAGTTGCTAGAGATCCTGCAGTGGCTGTTCTCATGAAGCTTCATAAGTTCCAGGAAAAGAGACAAAAAACAAAACATGTAGAATAGTAGATAATCGTTGTGAAGGGTGGAGAAGGAACACCGGGCGATGCAAGGGTGGAACTGAGCACGACTTTAGCTGGGAGAGTCAGGGCAAGAGGTTCTGAGGAGGCTCCATTTGACCTGAGATGTGATGGATGAGAGGGGCCTAGCTGCGTAGCGGAAAAAATATTCCAAGTAAAGACAAAGAAACTCAAGCAGAAGGAGCTTAGAATAGTGGAGCAAGAGAGAAGCAGGGAAGGGAAAGCTTGGAAGATCAGGCAGAGGTCAGGGTGGAGGGAGAAGGCTGATCATGGAGGTAAGAGTGTGAATTTTATTTTTCTAAGTGGGTTTGGAAAACATTGGAGAGTTTTAGCAGCAGTAGGGGTCATGAGTACTTGACAGTTTTAGAAAATCACTGTGACTGCGTTTTGGGGAGTGTGTTCAGAGAGGGCAGTGTGACTGCGGAGAGAGGAATCACCTCTGTTGCCAGGTGACTGTGGTGGTGATGGTTGGATGAGGCTGGAGAGGGTGGCTGTCTAACCACCATCAGAAGGGGCAGCAGACAGGATGCTGATGGTAAGAAAAAGAGAAGAACGAAGTGACTGTGATGTGGTTTTTTGTTATTTTGTTTGTTTGTTTCAATCCATTTTTTTTTCTGATTCTTTTTTTATTCTACATTTTTTAATTGAAGTATAGTTGATTTACAACTTTGTGTTAATTACTGCTGTACAGCAAAGAAGTTCAGTTATGTATAGATATTCTTTTTTTTCATATTCTTTTCCATTATGGTTTATCATAGGATATTGAATATAGTTTTCTGTGCTATACAGTAGGACCTTGTTTGTCCATTCTGTATATAAAAGCTCAAAATGACTGTGATATTTGAGCAGCTAGATGAATACTGAAACCAAAAACCACTCCTCATCATATTTCTGTTGCCTTAATTGAGTTAATTTTCTTTTCTTGAGAAGTATTCATACATGGATATTAACCAATATAAAATATAAATAAATATTTGTTTCATTCCCCAATGTGTTAGTCTGAAAACTTTCAAACCTCTGGGAATGTTATAAGGACAGTGCTATAAACATCCACATTTTACTTTGCCTAGATTCACCCATTTTAACATTTTGCTACACCTGTTTTGTCTTACGTTCTCTCTCTGTAACCCCACACACGTACATACACAGATTTTTACTGAAACATTTACAAGAAGCAGCCAATGACACTTCCCCTCTTGATTATTCAGCATAAATCATCTAAGAACAAGGACCTTCTCCTGTAGAACTGTGCAAAATTCCCATGAATTTTGACTTTCATATGACACTATTAGCTAACATAAACAGCTCCTATTCAAATTTCCCTGATATTCCTCCAAAAAAAAAATTGTTTCTCATAGCCCTTAGGGCACTAAAAGAAAAAAAAAAAAGGAAACCCAGTACCCAGTAGTGAAGGATTATTTGTGTCTCATGTACCTGTAGTCTCCTTTAATCAAAAATAAAACATTTATTTAGGCTGCGCCAAGTCTTAGTTGTGGCACACAGGATCTTCATTGCGGCATGTGGGCTTCTTAGTTGCAGTATGCGAACCCTTAGTTGCAACATGCACGTGGGATCTAGTTCCCTGACCAGGTATTGAACCCGGGCCCCCTGCATTGGGAGTGTGGAGTCTTACCCACTGGACCACCGGGGAAGTCCCAATCTTGACTTTTTTTGAATAGTGCAAACCTGTTGTTAAAAGCTCCTCAATGGGGATTTGTCTGATTGTTTCCTCATGATTGGATTGAAGGCAAACTTTGGCAGGATTACTACCTAGGTGATACCATGCCCTTCTTAGGGTATCAGTCAAGAGGCACTTGGATCTGATTATGGGTGATGCTAAGTTTGATCACTTAGTTAAGAAAATGGCTTTTGGTTTTAACCAACACAATTCTTAACAGACTTTGCCAGCTTCTTCCATCCTTAATTCTTCTCTACATTAATCTCTTATTGCTGTTTAAAATGTGGGAGTAGCCACTCTACAGAATGTGCATAAAAATGTCTACTCCCTTTAGGAACATTCAAGGTGGATGGCTCTCTGGAAACATAGGGACATCAGTAACAGTGACAGTGAAAGAAGACACTGTGTGTGTCACTCATCTTAAACAAGCAACTGGGGCCAGTTTCCATCAGCAATGACTCTTTGGAGAAGAGTTAGAACATAGTGTGAGTAGAAAATGATACACAGACCTCTATTTCAGTGATCAAAGAAAGTGGATTCTTCCATGCATAGTGTCAATCATTTGCTGGAAATAAGTGTCCCCAGCTAATTCTGGGAAAGGAAACTTACATGTAATGAGCAAATATTTATGCCAGACAAAATGCTGGATATTCTTGTATTTGTTTTCTCAATTAACCCTCAGGAAAACCTCATTATTTTGTAAGGAGGGATGGAGACTCAGGAAGATCCTTTAAGTTTCAGGAGCTCAAATTCTCAAATGTAATTCTCAGTATCAATTCTCAAATACTCAAGGTTAATATATGCCAATTTATCATTTGAATCTATGTCTAAAATGCAGACACTTTCCAGCCAAGCCTTGCAGCTTCACAGAGCATATCCTTTAACAACAATGTTAAGAGTCATCACACTTTTCCTTGATTATAATCATGAAAGGGGATGGAAATAAATTAAGAAATTAATTAGAATACAAAAACACCTCAGTTTTATCTCATCCTTTAAAGAAAGGTGGGAAGAAAAGAAGATACTGTTTTCTTTTTTTCCTTTCAAATATAATACCTTCTGGAAAATTACAAATAGTCAGTGAGAACTGGAAGTACAACACTGTGGTTAAAATCGGAATGTAAGTTAAAATTAGTTATATAATGAATGCAAGTGTTACATAAATTTTTATTCATAGCTTTCTCTGTAAAATTCTTTCCTATAATTTTTAATTCATAGAAGCAATACTTGATGGCTGGTTGGTATTGTTAAGCCCATTTAAAGGTTTAGTACTTAAATCCAAAGTCATTGACTGGTCTATGGAAAACTGGTCCACACAATTGAAGGTAAAGGAAAAATTGACAGGAATAGTATATATTCATTCTAGAGTTGCTTGTAGTAATCTCTCATGATCTTTTGTATTAATGCAAGAAGTTGTTACTTCTTCATTTTCATTTCTAATTTTATCGATTTGAGTCTTCCCCTAGTGTTCTGCCTATGTTTTCCTCTAAGAGTTTGATAGTTTCTGGCCTTACATTTAGGTCTTTAATCCATTTTGAGCTTATTTTTGTGTATGGTGTTAGGGAGGGATCTAATCTCATACTTTTACATGGACCTGTCTGGTTTTCCCAGCACGACTTTTTGAAAAGCTGTCCTTTCTCCACTGTACATTCCGGCCTCCTTTATCAAAGATAAGGTGACCATATGTGCGGGGGTTTATCTCTGGGCTTTCTATCCTGTTCCATTGACCTCTATTTCTGTTTCTGTGCCGGTACCATACTGTCATGATTACTGTAGCTTTGTAGTATAGTCTGAAGTCAGGGAGCCTGATTCCCCCAGCTCTGTTTTTCGTTCTCAAGATTGCTTTGGCTATTCGGGGTCTTTTGTGTTTCCATACAAATTGTGAAATTTTTTGTTCTAGTTCTGTGAAAAATGCCAGTGGTAGTTTGATAGGGATTGCATTGAATCTGCAGATTGCTTTGGGTAGTAGAGTCATTTTCACAATGTTGATTCTTCCAATCCAAGAACATGGTATATCTCTCCATCTATTTGTATCATCTTTAATTCCTTTCATCAGTGTCTTATAATTTTCTGCATAGAGGTCTTTTGTCTCCTTAGGTAGCTTTATTCCTAGATATTAGTGTATAGGAATGCCAGAGATGTCTGTGCATTAATTTTGTATCCTGCTACTTTACCAAATTCATTGATTAGCTCTAGTAGTTTTCTGGTAGCATCTTTAGGATTCTCTATGTGTAGTATCATGTCATCTGCAAACAGTGACAGCTTTACTTCTTTTCCGATTTGGATTCCTTTTATTTCCTTCTCTTCTCAGATTGTTGTGGCTAAAACTTCCAAAACTATGTTGAATAAGAGTGGTGAGAGTGGGCAACCTTGTCTTGTTCCTGATCTTAGTGGAAATCCTTTCAGTTTTTCATCATTGAGGACATGTTGGCTGTGGGTTTGTAATATATGGCCTTTATTATGTCGAGGAAAGTTCCCTCTATGCCTACTTTCTGGAGGGTTTTTATCATAAATGGGTGTTGAATTTTGTCAAAAGGTTTCTCTGCATCAATTGAGATGACCGTATGGTTTTTCTCCTTCAATGTGATAATATGGTGTATAACGTTGATAGATTTGCATATGTTGAAGAATCCTTGCATTCCTGGAATAAACCCCACTTGATCATGGTGTATGTAGAGAGAAAAAAAGAAAAAAAGAAAGAAAGAAAGGAAGGAAGGAAGGAAGGAAGGAAGGAAGGAAGGAAGGAAGAAAGGAAGAAAGGAAGAAAGGAAGGAAGAATGGAAATAAGAAAGAAAGAAAGAAAGGAAGGAAGAAAGAAAGAAAGAAAGAAAGAAAGAAGGGAGGGAGGGAGGAAGGAGGGAAGGAAGGAATGACAAAAAGAAGATAAAATAAAATAAAATAAAGTTATTAAAATAAAAAATAATTATTAAGAAAAAAACTTTTTTAAAAAGCCCCTCCAAAACAAAAAACAGACGGATAGAACCCTAGGACAAATGGTGGAAGCAAAGCTATACAGACAAAATCTCACACAGAAGCATACACATACACACTCACAAAAAGAGGAAAAGGGGAAAAAATCATAAATCTTGCTCTCAAAGTCCACCTCCTCAATTTGGGATGACTCGTTGTCTATTCATGTATTCCACAGATGCAGGGTACATCAAGTTGATTGTGGAGCTTCAGTCCCCTGCTTCTGAGGCTGCTGGGAGAGATTTCCATTTCTCTTCTTTGTTCGCACAGCTCCCAGGGTTCAGCTTTGGATTTGGCCCCGCCTCTGCATGTAGGTCACCGGAGGGCGTCTGTTCTTCGCTCAGACAGGACGGAGTTAAAGGAGCCGTTGATTCGGGGGCTCTGGCTCACTCAGGCCGGGGGCAGGGAGGGGTACGGATGCGGGGCCAGCCTGCGGCGGCCGAGTTCGGCATGACGTTGCACCAGCCTGAGGCGCGCCATGCGTTCTCCTGGGTAAGTTGTCCCTGGACCCCGAGACCCTGGCAGTGGCGGGCTGCACAGGCTCCCCGAAGGGGGTTGTGGATAGTGACCTGTGCTCGCACACAGGCTTCTTGGTGGCAGCAGCAGCAGCCTTAGTGTCTTATGCCCGTCTCTGGGGTCCGCTCTTTTAGCCGCAGCTTGGGCCCGGCTCTGGAGCTCCTTTAAGCAGCGCTCTTAATCCCCTCTCTTCGCACACCAGGAAACAAAGAGGGAAGAAAAAGTCTCTTGCCTCTTCGGCAGCTCCAGACTTTTCCCGGACTCCCTCCTGGCTAGCCGTGGTGCATTAACCCCCTGCAGGCTGTGTTCATGCCGCCAACCCCAGTCCTCTCCCTGTGCTCCGACCGAAGCCCAAGCCTCAGCTCCCAGCCCCGCCCACCCTGGCGGGTGAGCAGACAAGCCTCTGGGCTGGTGAGTGCCGGTCGGCACCGATCCTCTGTGCAGGAATCTCTCCACTTTGCCCTCCGCACCCCTGTGGTTGCGCTTTCCTCCACGGCTCTGAAGCTTCCCCCCTCCGCCACCCGCAGTCTCCGCACACGAAGGGGCTTCTTAGTGTGTGGGAACCTTTCCTCCTTCACAGCTCCCTCCCACTGGTGCAGGTCCCGTCCCTATTCTTTCATCTCTGTTTTTTCTTTTGCCCTACCCAGGTACATGGGGACTTTCTTGCCTTTTGGGAGGTCTGAGGACTTCTGCCAGCGTTCAGTAGGTGTTCTGTAGGAATTGTTCCATGTGTAGAAGTACTTCTGGTGTATCTGTGAGGAGGAAGGTGATCTCCGCGTCTTACTTTTCCGCCATCTTCCCCTCGTCCTATATTCATTCTTTCCAATTACTACAACTGAACTACAGGCCAATTACATTTGAGAATAACAATAACTGTTGAACATTCTCTCTGAAAATCCTAAGACTAAGTGGAAATGAGTAAGATATAGCTCCTATCCTTAAGTGGCTCATAATCTATTTAGCCCTTAACTTCTTGATCCAGGAATAATAGCAAGAACTATTTCAACAATGTTTCTTTCAACACATTATGTTGGGACAAAATCCCCTCCATTTGTCATAGCATGTCATTTTTTCAATCATCCTCAACTTTCTCAGGAACTGTGCCTCTTAAGACAAATTTTAAGCAAGTGGGGAACATGGAAGACTTGAAATATAAAAACAAGATGAATAAATATTTTCTTAGTGCAATCAGTTTGTTTGTTTGTTTTATATCACTTTCTAACATGTCTGGAATATTACAGCTTCATGAGTAATGCAAAAACAATAAGCACTTTTAGGTAGCCAAAAAAACATAACCCTCATACTTCAAGTTTCCTCACCTTTCAATTTTAGAAAATTGGTGCTTTGCAGTGTTTTGATTTTGCTTATTTTGACTGTTTGTCTTCCTTAAAGCATTAAGATCAGCAAGTAGATAAAGTGTTTATAAAATATTTAATTTAAAAATACAGGAATTTTCCCTGGAGGATCTCCAATTCTTTAAAAAGTTGACTCTCCAGTTATCATAATGTCTTTATTTGATAAGCAAAAGACCAGGGGTTTTGATATTTGGGAGGGATAAAACTTAGATATGCAGACTATTTGAATAAAATTTCCCAGAATAGTCAGCATGACAGAGGGAGAGAATAAGGGCAAGAGACAAAGACCAGAGAAAGACAAGTGGATTACTGAATTTCATTCTGTACTTTAAATTCCCGAAATGCCCCTCTTCCTACCCCCTTATAAACATTAACACCATTTGAAAAATGAATAAATACAAGAAAACTGAATGGACATGTTTCAAGAAAGGAGAAGATTTTTGAGTTCTATTCCAGCTCAGAAATCATTCAGCTTCTGAGAATTTGGAAAATTCTCTGGTAATTGTTGTTCCTCTGTAAATGAGGGGATTGGACTAACTCTGTTCAGCTCGAAGATTTCACAACTCCATGATTGGAAGTTTAGAGAACTTTTCAGTAGCCCATTGCTACTGGGTATAGAGTATCTCTATGGCCTAGGAAGAATCTGAGATTACCTGACACAGCTTTATAATTTTTTAAATGATAGCTAAATTCCTTTTCTATGTGCTTATTTCTTAAGCAGTATGTGGTGTGTCCGTGTAGCTTTATATCAAAAATATTAAAAACTTACCATCTCTTATCCTGCAATAAATTTAATTTGGACATAAGACTTTGGTAATTGATTCTTGGACCCTAAAAATACCAGTCAGCCGGCTGAGCCAGATCATCCCAAACATCTCATTAAGCTCTCAATAATATGAACAAACATTTTGTGCATTTGAATTTTTGGTCACCACTTACAGTGCTATGTTGGGATTTTACTAATATATCTGAGTGTATGTATGTATTTACCTAAGCAAATATAAAGTCAAAAGTGATTGCTTTCTTTCTTTTAGCATGAAAAGTTTCTGAATTGTCAGTAGAGGGGTCAAGAGACAGGTTCTTATTTCAAAGATTCCACTGGACTTTCTGGATGCCTCCAGATCCTTTTTGCTGCAGGAATATTTCCTGATCAATGGTTTCACACTTGCAGGACGTTGGCCAGACAGTCCCAAGAGAGCCATCGTTGCAAAGCCATTAAAGAAAGAAATATATTCAAATGGTGTCAATAATTTCTAACACCTAACTATTGGAAATTCTCACAGACACAATGCAAATGGGCTCTCTCAAACAATTCTCCATCCTAGTTTCTTCCTCAGCATTTTTACAGACAGAAATTTTTTTCTCTCACCAGTTGAACAAGAAAGAACAAAAGTAGATTCCCCAAAGGAGGAATCATTCGTACTAAGTTTCTTTATATAGGTCACCTCTGATGTGTTCTTGGTTGCATTTCAACTGCTAAATTTCCCATGTCAAGCTTTCAGTTCTGATGGCTCTGCACATAAATTCTATTGCTTTCCAAAAGAATAATTGTTTAAGTTCCCTGTTTGAATGTTGAAGGATGCTAGATTTTCCACAGACGCTCAATACATTATTGGTCATGTTAGTAGTATGATAAAAAATACTAAAATATTTTACATGGAGGTGTCTCTGTGTATGTACATTATAATATGTTAACAGGAAAAACTGTTGTTCATTAAACTAATTTAAGGAGAGTGACTACCATCTATACTCAAATAGACTGTAAAAGTATGTCCTTTGTTGTTACCAGTCTACCGTATACCAGGTTAGTTTCCCTAACTTTTTCCCTTCTCCAGATTTACGTCTTGTAAATATCTCTTGAGCCCATGTCCTCTGCTGTATTCCAAGGTTCAGTTTAAACCTTTGGCAAACCATTCTACACCTTCTATCTTCAGATCTATCCTCTACTCTACCATCATATGTTTCTAAAAAATAGATCTTGTCAATTCACCTCTGCTTAAGAAAATTCCCTCTTTCTTCACTAACTATGAAAAAAGATTCAAACACCCTGACATGGCATTCGAAATCTCTGATTATCTGTTGTTAATTTATTTACTCAGCCTCATTCATTTGTGTGTTCATCAGTCAGCAATAGGATGAAAGTGCCCCTGCTAAAATATTTATTGCCCAGAAGAATGTAAGCTCCACAAGGGTGTGGATTCAGATTATTTCTTTCACTAATGTCTACTAAACATCTAGAACCCTATGTGAATGAAAAATATTGCCTGTCATATCAGTAGACAAAGCATATTGCAACCATCAAGCCATCACACTACAGCCACCCTTACAGTGAGCCCTGAGGGAACTCAGGATAGAAACGTAATGCCTACCATCAAATCATCAGATACTGCAGCCACCCCCACCCCACGGTGCACCTAAGGAAACTCAGGATGAGAAAGCACAGGATACTGGCCCCAGATAGCTGAGGTGCATTTCAAAGCAATGATTTCAGTGAGCCCGGCCTCTTGCATCTTGCTATACATAGAAAAGTGCTAAATTCCTGAACTTGAGATGTCTGGTTTTCTTTAATTAACAGTAATCTTTGATATTCTACCTGATTTTTGTTGCAAAAACTCCTGTATATCCTGGCTGTCCCCTTGCCTCTTCGGAGCAGTCCCTTGGAGTTATCTGAGATGCTGTGTCCAAGGCTTAAGTCTTCCACCAAATAAAACATAACTCTCAACTTTTAGGTTGTGCATTTTTTTTCAGTCGACACATATTTGGCATTAGGTAGATGCTTAACCGATATTTTTAGAATTAATAAATTCAGCAAACTTGCTGAGTGCTTATTATGTGTGACGTAGAGAGCCTGGCATTGAGAATCTGTGATGAAAGCCATTGTCTCTATTTTTAAAGAGCTGGCCAGTGAAATTGACATTTCTAATGAATTCAGTGTGTATCTGTACATATCACTCTTCTGTAGGAAGCAGAGTCATAATTCATTGATCTGTATATCCTTTGTTGCAAACTAAGTGTTCATTAAATGTTTACTAAATAAATTAAGCTAAGAATGCAATTAATGCAGAATGTCTGAAGGCTGTGGTAGGCAAAATAATCTTCCACCCCACCCCCGTCAAATATGACCAGATCCTAATTCCAGGAACCAGTGAATATGTTATATTACATGATAAAGGTGAAACACTTGCAGATGTGACTAAAGATTAGGAAGCTGGAGAGGGGGAAATTATACCAGATTATCCAGGGGAGCCCATTCTAATTACATGAGCCTATAAAAGTGGAAGAGGAGGGAAAAAGAGGGAGAGAGAAAGCACTTGAGAAGGACTCAATTTGTCATTGCTGGCTTTGAAGATGGAGGAATGGGAACAAGAGCCAAGGAATGTGGAGGTTTCTAGAAGCTGGGAACAGCCCTCAGCTGAGTCAACAAGAAAACGGGTCCTACAGCTAACTGCAGGGAACTGAATTCTGCCAGCAGCTCAAATGAGCAGGAAATGGAGCCTCCAGGAAGGAATGTAGCCCTGCCAATTCCTTGATTTCAGCCTGTTGAGATGCTTATCAGACTTATGACCTACAAAATTTGTGTTGCTTTAAGCCACTGAGTTTGTGGCAATTGTTACGGCAGCAGTAGAAAACCAATACAGAACTTGCCATATCCTTGGAAGACTGGCCAAAGTGAACCTTTGCCTTGAGTTCCCGTGACCAAAAAGAAAACTATCATCCTTGAACTTTTGACAGTACTATCTCAACATTTCTTGCAAAGGACATACACAGATAGAAAATTAGCTACATTTCCAGATAAATCAAAAGTGTTCTTCCAAAACGGAATTTAGGTAAACCATTTTCCAAAATGATGATGGCTTATTGAATCATTAGTGTCCTAGGACATCAAGCTGTACTATAAAAAATCTATACATAAGTAACCTTTGAAATGTGTTCTCAAATTTTTATGTCCTTGAAGGCTAACTTTGACACCAGGGAGATTCTGAGTTACAGTTTTCCTCTCAGTCCAGAGATTAGCAGAAAAGAACCACAAAACAATGGCCTAAGAATGATATTTTGTAAGTCAGACAAAGACTAATATCATATGATATCACTTATATGTGGAATCTAAAAAAATGATACAATTAAACTTATTTACAAAACAGAAACAGACTCACATAGAAAACAAACTTATGGTTACCAAAGTGGTAGAGATAAATTAGGAGTTTGGGATTAACAGATACACACTAATATATATAAAATAGATAAACAACAAGGACCTACTGTATAGCACAGGGTACTATATTCAATACCTTGAAATAACCTATAATGGAAAAGAATTTGAATTTATATATATATATATATAAAACTGAATCACTCTGCTGTACACTTGAAACTAACACAACATTGTAAATCAACTATATTTCAATTTAAAAAAAGGATGTAAGGAAGCACAAGACTATGAATTAAATAGGAAATTTCCTTAGCCATGAAAGAACAAGTTGGCACCAGGCTGCCATTTACATCTGTGTAGATCACAATGGGCAAGTTGTAGCTAAAATGCAGGTCACACCTGCTCACCAAGCCATGTGCTCTGGCCTGAGGCAGTGACCCTCCCAGAGGAAGGGGCCTCCTGATGGCAACATCCTAAGGCTGAACTGATTATGTAAGGTACAACTTCACAAAGTCTACTGTAAGAACAGCATCACCTGAAGATGTGCTATGCAGTGGCCCTAGACATAGTTTTGTTGTGTGCTTGCCTAGAATTCTCTAGGCAGGCTGCCTTCCCCCAGAAGGTTAGTGTTTTCTAATTCTTGCAATGACAAGTGGCTCTGGTTCAGCCTCATAGAGGAAATATGTGTTTGCTTTTTATGTTATTGTAGCCAGATATAGAAAAGTAAAAAAGGACACTGAACTTGGGTTTGTGGGGAAACGAAAGTGGTCTCAGTGTCCCACTCTCAAAAAACCCTATGGAGGTCTTAAGTCTCTGTCCCATGTAGAACCCAAATATAATTTCAGGAGTTTAAGGCATCCTCCACAGTGCATGGTACAGTCTTTCTCAAGCTAGAAGGCATGAAAATGGAAAATCCATGCAGAACCATTCCCTTATTCTAAGTGTGGACTCCCCTCCAGAATTTCCCTGCTTTGGGTCTCTGTTCAGTGTTTTCTGATAGCTGTTCTTTACATTTTGCCGAGAGTTCAGTGTTATCCATAGAAAGGTTGGTCTAATATGAGTTGCTCTATCATATTGGAAGCAGAAATCATCCCTAGCTTCACTTTTGTCAAATGTGTCCAGGTGTCACTCCGAGGGCATATGATCCAATCTAACATCTTACTGTACTGAGCTTTTGGGCTTCAAGAATTGAAAAAAATATGGTCACCCTACCCATAAGACACAGTAGCAAGAAAACTGTATCTTCCAGAAGACAAATCAAGAATAAGGACTCGGAGACGAGGGGAAGATGGCGGAAGAGTAAAACGCGGAGATCACCTTCCTCCCCACAGATACACCAGAAATACATCTACACGTGGAACAACTCCTACAGAACACCTACTGAATGCTGGCAGAAGACCTCAGACCTCCCAAAAGACAAGAAAATCCCCACGAACCTGGGTAGGGCAAAAGAAAAAAGAATAAACAGAAACAAAAGGACAGGGATGGGACCTGCACCACTGGGAGGGAGCTGTGAAGGAGGAAAGGTTTCCACACACTAGGAAGCCCCTTCATGGGCTGAGACTGCGGGTGGCAGAGGGGGAAAGCTTCGGAGCCGCGGAGGAGAGCACAGCAACAGGGGTGCGGAAGGCAAAGCGAAGAGATTCCCGCACAGAGGATCGGTGCCGACCGGCACTCACCAGCCCAAGAGGCTTGTCTGCTCACCCGCCGGGGAGGGCGAGGCTGGCAGCTGAGGCTCGGCCTTCGGTCTGAGCACAGGGAGAAGACTGGGGTTGGCGGTGTGAACACAGCCTGCAGCGGGTTAGTGCACCACGGCTAGCTGGGAGGGAGTCCAGGTAAAAGTCTGGACCTGCTGAAGAGGCAAGAGACATTTTCTTCCCTCTTTGTTTCCTTGTGCATGAGGAGAGAGGATTAACAGCAGTGCTTAAAGGAGCTCCAGAGACAAATGCAAGCTGCGGCTAAAAGCGCAGACCCCAGAGACGGGCATGAGACCCTAAGGCTGCTGCTGCTGCCACCAAGAAGCCTGTGTGCAAGCACGGTCACTATCCACACACCCCTTCCTAGGCACTAGTCCCCTCCACCAGGAAGCCTACACAACCCACTGAACCAACATTAGCCACTGGGGACAGACACCAAAAACAACAGGAACTACGAACCTGCAGCCTGCCAAAAGGAGACCCCATACACAATAAGATAAGCAAAATGAGAAGACAGAAAAACACATAGCAGATGAAGGAGCAAGATAAAAACCCACCAGACCTAACAAATGAAGAGGAAATAGGCAGTCTACCTGAAAAAGAATTCAGAATAATGATAGTAAAGATGATCCAAAATCCTGGACATAGAACAGACAAAATGCAAGAAACATTTAACAAGGACCTAGAAGAACTAAAGAGGAAACAACAACGATGAACAACACAATAAATGAAATTAAAAATACTCTAGAAGGGATCAAGAGCAGAATAACTGAGGCAGAAGAACGGATAAGTGACCTGGAAGATAAAATAGTGGAAATAACTACTGCAAAGCAGAATAAAGAAAATAGAAGGAAAAGAACTGAGGACAGTCTCAGAGACCTCTGGGACAA
>NW_020173111.1:2737763-2738184 GCF_003031525.2 Neophocaena asiaeorientalis asiaeorientalis | reverse complement strand
GATTATAGTTGAAAACTTCCCTAATATGGGAAAGGAAATAGTTAATCAAGTCCAGGAAGCACAGAGAGTCCCATACAGGATAAATCCAAGGAAAAATACGCCAAGACACATACTAATTAAACTGTCAAAAATTAAATACAAAGAAAACATATTAAAAGCAGCAAGGGAAAAACAACAAATAACACACAAGGGAATCCCCATAAGGTTAAGAGCTGATCATTGAGCAGAAACTCTGCAAGCCAGAAGGGAGGGGCAGGACACATTTAAAGTGATGGAGGAGAAAAACCTACAACCAAGATTACTCTACCCAGCAAGGATCTCATTCAGATTTGATGGAGAAATTAAAAGCTTTACAGACAAGCAAAAGCTGAGAGAGTTCAGCACCACCAAACCAGCTTTACAACAAATGCTAAAGGAACTT
>NW_020173111.1:2733185-2733479 GCF_003031525.2 Neophocaena asiaeorientalis asiaeorientalis | reverse complement strand
CTGTAAAAAATACAAACACATGGAGGCTAAACAATACACTACTTAATAATGAAGTGATCACTGAAGAAATCAAAGAGGAAATCAAAAAATACCTAGAAACAAATGACAATGGAGACACAACGACCCAAAACCTATGGGATGCAGCAAAAGCAGTTCTAAGAGGGAAGTTTATAGCAATACATTCCTACCTTACGAAACAGGAAACATCTCAAATAAACAACCTAACCTTGCACCTAAAGCAATTAGAGAAAGAAGAACAAAAAAACCCCAAATTTAGCAGAAGGAAAGAAATCA
>NW_020173111.1:2689520-2732824 GCF_003031525.2 Neophocaena asiaeorientalis asiaeorientalis | reverse complement strand
ACTGTGATTAAAAATTTTTCAACAAACAAAAGTCTAGGACCAGATGGCTTCACAGGTGAATTCTATCAAACATTTAGAGAAGAGCTAACACCTATCCTTCTCAAACTCTTCCAAAATATAGCAGAGGGAAGAACACTCCCAAACTCATTCTACAAGGCACCATCACCTTGACACTAAAACCAGAAAAGGATGTCACAAAGAAAGAAAAGTACATGCCAATATCACTGATGAACAAAGATGCAAAAATCCTGAACAAAATACTAGCAAACAGAATCCAACAGCACATTAAAAGGATCATACACCATGATCAAGTGGGGTTTATTCCAGGAATGCAAGGATTCTTCAATATACGCAAATCAATCAACGGGATACACCATATTAACAAATTGGAGGAGAAAAACCATATGATTATCTCAATAGATGCAGAGAAAGCTTTTGACAAAAGTCAATACCCATTTATGATAAAAACCCTGCAGAAAGTAGGCATAGAGGGAACTTTCCTCAACATAATAAAGGCCATATATGACAAACCCATAGCCAACATCATCCTCAATGGTGAAAAACTGAAAGCATTTCCACTAAGATCAGGAACAAGACAAGGTTGCCCACTCTCACCACTCTTATTCAACATAGTTTTGGAAGTTTTAGCCACAGCAATCAGAGAAGAAAAGGAAATACAAGGAATCCAAATTGGAAAAGAAGAAGTAAAGCCGTCACTGTTTGCAGATGACATGTTACTATACATAGAGAATCTGAAAGATGCTACCAGAAAACTACTAGAGCTAAGCAATGAATCTGTTGAAGTAGCAGGATACAAAATTAATACACAGAAATCTCTGGCATTCTTATACAGTAATGATGAAAAATCTGAAAGTGCAAACAAGAAAACACTCTCATTTACCACTGCAACTAAAGGAATAAAATATCTAGGAATAAACCTACCTAAGGAGACAAAAGACCTGTATGCAGAAAATTATAAGACACTGATGCAAGAATTAAAGATGATACAAATAGATGGAGAGATATACCATGTTCTTGGATTGGAAGAATCAACATTGTGAAAATGACTCTACTACCCAAAGCAATCTACAGATTCAATGCAATCCCTATCAAACTACCACTGGCAGAACTAGAACAAAAAATTTCACCATTTGCACGGAATCACAAAAGACCCCGAATAGCCAAAGCAATCTTGTGAACGAAAAATCGGAGCTGGAGGAATCAGGCTCCCTGACTTCATACTATACTACAAAGCTGCAGTAATCAAGACAGTATGGTACTGGCACAAAAACAGAAAGATAGATCAATGGAACAGGATAAAAAGCCCAGAGATAAATCCACGTACATATGGTAACCTTATCTTTGATAAAGGAGGCAGGAATATATAGTGGAGAAAGGACAGCCTCTTTAATAAAGAAACGAAATTGAGCTGTTTGTAATGAGGTGGATGGACCTAGAGTCTGTCGTACAGACTGAAGTAAGTCAGAAAGAGAAAGACAAATACTGTATGCTAACACATATATATGGAATTTAAGAAAAAAAAGAAGAAAAGGAAAAAATGTCATGCAGAACCTGGGGGTAGGACAGGAATGGAGACGTGGACCTGCTGGGGAATGAACTTGGGGATATGGGGAGGGGGAGGGGTAAGCTGTGACAGGGCGGGAGGGTGGCATGGACATATATACACTACCAGGCGTGGAATGGATAGCTAGTGGGAAGCAGCCGCATAGCACAGGGAGACCAGCCCGGTGCTTTGTGACTACCTAGAGGGGTGGGATTGGGGGGGTGGGGGGGAGGGTGACGCAAGAGGGAAGAGATATGGGAACATATGTATATGTATAACTGATTCACTTTGTTGTGAAGCAGAAACTGGCACACCATTGTAAAACAAAAAAAAGAATAAGAACTCATGAGATAGCAGGAAGGGTTTGTTTCTATCTACCTTTTACCATAGGAGAGAGCATTCTATCTGAAGACACCCTGGGGAGGGGAACCTATTTCTATGTTAATTATGATAATACTCTGCCTAAGCACTCTTTTGCTAAAATTTAATCCCATTTTCTCTCTTCCTGTACTTTGTATAAATTGATATTGTGTTCCTTTCTTCCCTAAATTTAGCCTCTATATACTTCAGGAGAATTAGGAAATCATCTCTCAGCCATATCTTCTAGATTGAGTAACCCTAATTCCTCTTTCTCCAATCATAAGTACTATTTCACTTCATTTTAATCATTTGCTGTGCTCCTTCACTCTGAACAGCATTCCAAATCACTTTTTGAAAATACAAGCCTGACCCTATGACACCAAAACACCATTCCTAGGTATATACTCAAGAAAAATGAGTGCCTATGTCCACACAAAGATCATGGCAAGAATGTTCTTAGCACCTTTAATCCAAGTATTCATTCACAGAAAGATGGATAAACAGATTGGAAGAGATTCAGACAATGAACTACTACAAAGCTATGAAAATGAAAAGCAAACAGATAATAACTGAAAAAGATCATGGGTAAATCTCAAAACTACGTTTAGTGAAAGAAGTCAGACTCCCAGAAATGCACTCCACATAATTCCACTTTCACCCAGTACAACATGGAAAACTAATATATGAGGATAGAAGTGAAAAGATTGGGTTACCTCTACGTGTGTGTATATATATGTATATGTGGGGGCTGAGGGTGGGAGGGGTCCCTTTAGACTAGAGAAGGGATGAGGGAGCCTCCTGGGGGAGGTCGAAATGTTTAATATCTGGACATGGGTGGTGGTAATATGGGTATATCCAGACATGTATGTACGGATGTGTGTGTGGATGCATGCTTGTGTGTTTGTTTGTGGATGCAAATCAAAGCCAAACATTGCTCAACAAAGAAAGCCTTCCTCAATGATGAAAGACCCCCAAACTTAAATCTGCAGCCTCAGATCCTCCTAGCAGCTCTTTGTACCACTTCCTAACAGAAATGAACACGGAAGAAAAAGTCTCAGGGACTCTTATGAAAATAGAGATTGTTTTACAACAGATCCATGAAAATATCAGCAAAACCCTTCCAGCTGGGAAAGTTCATCTGATGGAAGAATGCTGTCTACAGATGCTTCATAATATGTCTGCAAGCAACTTAAAAATCCTCAAAAAACAGTAATTAAATATGTCAACTTGACTGAATGCAATTATCTCTGGGTTCCTGACTTAAAATGCCAGGTTGGAGAAGTGGTTATAAGCCTAGAAAAATGGACAAGGGCTTTGAGGTAGGATAGCCCTGAAAGTGGGCCAATCTCCTGTCTCTATCTAGCTATGTTATCCCATGAAATCCTATTAACCTCAGAGGTGTTCAGTTGCCTCCTCAGGAAAATGGGATATTCAGAAAAATGTCATAGCATTCTCTGAGAATTAGGTGAACTAGTATGTAAAAAGGGCTTAGTAAAATGTTGGTAGACAGAAGAGAAATAATTAATACCATAAAATTTTTGACAAAGGAGGCAAGAATACACAATGGGGAAAAGACAGTCTCTTCAATAAGCGGTGCTGGGAAAACTGGACAACAAAGAGTGAGACTGGGCCACTGTCTTCCACCAAAAACAAAAATTAACTAGCAATGGATGAAAGACTTGAACGTAAGACCTGAAACCATAAGACTCCTAGTAGAAAACATAGGCCATAAACTCCTTGACATCAATCTTGGCATTTTTTCAGATTTGACACCACAAGCAAAGGCAATGAAGGCAAAAATAAACAAGTAGGACTATATGAAATTAAAAAGCTTCTGCACAACAAAGGAAACCAGCAACAAAGTAAAAAGCAACCTACTTTTTATGGAAGGAATGGGAGGAAATATTTTCAATCATATGTCTGATAAGAGACTGATATCCAAAATATGTAAAGCAACAGCAAACAAAAAGAAGAAAAAAATCAATTAAAAAATGGGCAGAAGATTTTAATAGACGTTTTTACAAAGAAGACATACAGATGGCCAACAGGTACATGGAAAGACTCTCCACATCACTAATCATCAGGGAAATGCAAAGCCAAACCACAATGAGATATCACCTCACACCTGTCAGAATGGCCAGCATCAAAAAGACAAGAAATCACAAATGTTGATGAGGGTGTGGAGGCAAGGGATCCCTTGTGAACTGTTGGTGGGAATATAAAATGGTACAAGCACAATAGTGGAGCTTCCTCAGAAAATTAAAAATAGAACTACCATATGATCCAACAATTCTACATCTGGGTATTTATCTGAAGAAAACAAAAACACCTGCACAGAAAGATACATGTACCCCCACGTTCACTGCAGCATTATCTACAGAAGAGTGTGGAAAATTGGGAGGTGACCATGGTTATGTCACTGTGTATATCTGTCAAAACTCAGAGAACTGGACATTAAAAAGGGTGATATTTACTGAATGTAGATTATGCCTTAATAAAAATAAAAATAAATGACTATTCATGTTTTAAGACTTCACCTTTCTATGAACTTGTTCAAACATATGAATATAATAAATCTGCCAGGGAAATTATTCTCCTAAAAACAGAAGCAGTGTTATTAAAATAATACTCTGAAAAGCAATTATACTCCAATAAAGATGTTAAAAAAATAAATTAAAAAAATAACACTCTGAGCAAATCTAGGAGTAAAGTTTAGGAAGTGTATGCTAGGGAGTTTGGAAAGGTAAAAAAGGGATATAAATACAAAGTGTAGTAAGAGCTAGTCTTTGTTTTTGTTTAATTTTATTGAAGTATAGTTGATTTACAATGCTGTGTTTAATTTCTGCTGTACAGCAAAGTGATTCAGTTTTATATATATTCTTTTCCATTATGGTTTATCACAAGATATTGAATACAGTTACCTGGTCTCTATATAATAGTTAGAGCTAGACTTTGAAAGTCACCTCAAAGAAGATAAGGAAGGCAAGTGTCCCAACAAATCAGCTGACTCTAAATCTTGGAAATGTATTTAGATAATTCAATGAAAACTGTTCCACTCTTTAATTCACGGAGTATACATAAACAGATCTTGCCATTAAAATATGTCATTGCAGAATAAGAGCTCCATGGTTTCACGCTCATTCTTAAAACAGGAGAAGGTGTAGTAACAGAAGTTAAGTATGAAGATAAGGATAATGGAGGGAAATACTGTATGTTAGACAAGGACTATCTGATGGTGCTCTCTCCCTTATCTGGACCTTTCCCTGACACCACACATGCCAGGCCTCATTACATACAGGATCACTGCAAACAGAAGGTCAGGGACAAGGATAAAGGACAAAGTGTTTGTAAACAGAGAAAGGCAACCCTGTGTAATCAAAAAGCTTCATCTCCATTTGAAAAGGAACCATTATCCTGAAATCCTTTCCCATTTTTATTGGATCTTTCAAGTCATTTATAAGAATAACACACAAAAAACTATCCTCTGGGTGTAATATAAATACTACTCATAATAAGCAAGAAACAAGATCCAGAAATATGCTTGCTTCTCATGTTAGGAAATCAGGATGTAATATTTTACACGGTCAAGAACTCATTGGAGAAAGAAAAAGAACTGTGAGGAAAAAAGTCAAGAGGCTCTTCTTTCTAAGCCACACTATTTATAATGCTCTTAAAGAGGTTTGTATTTGCGTAATCATGATGACTGAAACCACAATTTGCCATCAGTTCTATATTTAAAGAGAAAACTCTGGTGGTCTCCTAGCTCACATTTAATTAATGGAAAAATTTTCTTTACAGCTATTGGAAAATTTTTCTACCTAATTCTTTTACTTGAAGACATTTCCAGCCAAGTGTCAGCCCCAACTCTGATCAAGCAAGCATAACCCCCTCCATGATATGCCATGGTATTCGCTGGCACAGGCTCAGACGGTGGGCTTTTTACATCACCAAAAGCAGTTCAAGTCCTCTGCCCCACACACCTTGCAGCTACCCACTAAATCTTCTTCAACTGATGCTATGTGAAGGTAATTCAAAAATAGTAAATTTTCATACATAGGTTCAATCAAATACCTTCTTGAAAAAAAAGAATTTACTTACATGGTGAAAGCACAATTTAGACATTCATCATTCACTCATTAATCTATTCAATTAATGTTTACTGAGGACCTAATAATATATTCCAGGCACTATTCTAGGAACTGGAGAGAAACAATCATAGGCCATGCCCTCTAATAGGGGAGACAGACAATAAAAACATAAAACAAACAAAATAAAAAAGGATCAACAGGGAAGACAAATACGACTACTGAAAGCTCAGAGCATCTAACCGCAGCCCAGTTGAAGTTCTACACCTATGTACAGCTAAAGAGTTTTATTTTTCACGCTGCCAGTAAAAGACACGCAGAGCTAACCAAAGCTATTCTGCTTACACCTTTTTATGATCATTGTGGAATTCAAATGATATTCAAATGTGCTGACTTGTCGCATAGTTTACACAAATCACTCTGAATTATTTTAATCGTTCATGTGGAACTGCTAAAAATTCTGCTCTCTTCCATGCTTTCACATTCATATAGATAATAAATTAGATGATTTCCATTGTGCTCTTTTCGTTGTTGTGTGTATTCATCCTCCCACCCGCTCTAACTCTTCTTCGGTAAACAAGAGAACCCCTAGCAAAAGAGCCTGCTCACAGAGCTTCAGAGCCTCACTGTATTGGAACAGCAGAATTACAAGAGGATTAAATAACCGAGCTGATCAATATACATCCTGGTTCTGACAACATCAAATGACCTGATGTGTTCACCCTCTTCCTCCCCTCCTAGGTGCAATTCCACAAGCCAACCTTCAAAGATGGGAGGTGAGGGGAAGGCAACAATGACTGCTTTAAATCGGATATCAAATTTGTGGCAGCTCCTTAAAGCTATCACAGAAATGCTCAACTTGACCAGGTCAAATTTTATTTGTCTTGTACTTTGATCACTCTCAAAGTTAGTGCAACATGTTTGCCATAGAAATAAGGAAAACAAAAATGAACTGCCCCATTGGCATGCCAGATTAAAAACAAGTGGGTTGATTTTATACTTTTGAAATAACCAGCTGGCTTGAAGCTTCTCCTACTTTCTCTGTTGACAGATTCTTGTACTCTTGGGACTCAAAGAGAAGCATTAGGTTGGATAAATGTAGGATACAATTCTGTTCATGATGATGACAGCAGTAAACATTTACTGAGCACTATGTACTAACTATGTACTAGGGGTGATGCTACATGATTTGTGCACATTACCTTATTATGACTTCTCCTTCCTATTTGCTTATTAAATTGTTCTCACCCTCCTGAATCCTTCACTTTTCCCCAATCTATTGCTCTCTTCACTTATTTTAAAAATGCACTTGGCGAGGTATACCCCCCACTTGCTACTTACCTAGAAAATCAAGTAATTAATACATGTGCTACACCTGAATGGCTAAGCTCGGCTGAAGTTCCACAGAGAGACAGCTGGGTTCCACTGCAGATGTAAGATCACCAAACTCAAATGGGAGCACGGCATTGACTGGCAATCGTCGTCCATTTCTTTGATCAACTTAACTTGTCATCGTCTGCAACAAACTTCAACCTTTTCTATTCCTCTCAAAGAGCCAACTACTAACCTTTCAACTGCCCCTTTCTCCCTTAATCTCAGAAGATGATTCTGCCTTTTACTTTGGTGAAAAAAGTTGAAGTGACCAGATGGAAAAGCCCTCACTACCTTCTACTAAAACTATAAGTGCTACAGCTTCCTTTGTCTTTGATCCCTCATGTTACTGCAGTGGGAAGCTCTTCCCATCATTTAAGCCCAATAAGCCCATTTCCTTCTTGTTCCTTTCCTATTATCTTCTTCCTTCTCAGTAACTGTTATGCTTTCCTGCATATTCCTGTACTGTATAATCAGTTCTTTTCAACCAAATCACGCCCATCAAAATTTAAATATGCTCACATCTCTCCCACCTTAAGAGTCCCTTCATCCATCATCCCAAACTCTTTACATTCTCTCTTTCATTTCATAGACAAACTTTTTGAAACAATTGACTCCACATTCAATATCCATACTCTCAATCCACTTGATACTGGATTCTAACCACAGCTGAATGGAAACAGCTCTAGCTGGGGTACTGTGATATAGATGGAACTGCTCATTTTATAGAGGTAGCAGTAGTGAAGCTGGGATTTGAACTCAGTTTGATTCTAGAACCCAGGACCTTAACTAATAAATTAGACAACATTAAAAAAAATTAACTTATATCTACCCAAATTACAAAATCATTAACATTCTGGCCTAAAATTTCAGTCTTGGATATTTACCTTATAGGTATATTTACACAACTCAAACTGGCATATGTACTAGGTTATTCCTTATTCATAGCAAATATTTAGAAATAAATATGTTGTCCATAAACAGAGGATTGGACAAATAGATTATGTAGGTAAAATGGAACATTATGCAGCTGTACAAAAGACTGAAGATGCTCTGTAATTGTTGGTGTATAAAGACTTTAAAGACACACTAAGTTTTTTAAAGTAAGGTGACATTTTGTGTGTAGTTTGCATAAAAATGAGAAAAAATGAAAATATTCTTATTTGCTTATTTTTACATAAAGGACATAAGCACACACAAATAACAAAAATGATCACCTTATGTTGATGGCTGTTGGGAACTGGGCAATAGGAGAAAGGAATAGGAGTGCAACTCAGCGTAGTATACTATAATAAGAGCCCTCACTGGCTGAGAGAGTCTTTTCTTCCAGATCCAGTTCTAAGCATTAAATATATTAACATATTTATTTGTACCTACAAAGCAGGTGGTAACAGTAACCTTACTGTACAGATGAGAACACTGAGACACAGACTGGCATATAATTTTGCCAGTGTCACACAGCTAGTATATAGCAGGACAGAGTGGTTGAGGCAGTTGTCATATCATCCACAAGCCTAAAATATTTACTGCCTGCTCCTTTAAAATAAAGTTTGCTCATCCCTTATGTTGATAACATGAGCAAACTGTATCTATGACTCCAGGTCAAAAAAGTTCCAACCCTATAATATACAGAAGCAAGACGTTCTTTTTCCTGACTCGATAATGTTACAACAGCTGTCCCTACAAGCCATCCATGGCATCTGTGTTTTTAAATGATTTTGTGTTTGTTTTGCTAAATCATGAAATGTACATTGTTATTTTCAAACTGCTCAGAGTCTTCCCTAGGTCTGGAGATAATTTATAATCTAACAGTAAAAATACTTGGTTCTGAAACATAACAGTGATATTTGAGGACAGAATGCCAGGAAACACCAACACGATGTTTTGATGAATATTTATGAGCATCTCCACCTGGCCTTCCAGTTTCCCATGCTTTGTTGCTAATGTTTTTGTGCCTGCATGGAAGGGTGTGTGTGTGTGTTCGTGTGTGTGGCAGGGGGCATGTTGAGGAAAGGGAGAACCATTCTGAGCCTACCTCTTGAAGAATGACCAAGTATGCTGAGTTCAAACTTTTACCTCCTTCCTCCCTTTTGTAAGCCCTGACTGCATATCATCTTTGAACCTTAACTGTAGAACACTCTCCTGACTCTTACATATGCACTGTCTTCATTCATGTACTTATCACCCCTTTTTCCTGAAACATATTTTTTCCATTTCTCTTCCATCATTTCCATCAGCACACAGGCATGCTGTTTTGACTCCCTCCAGTTGACACTAATTTCTTTCATTATCTTTACAAGAACCCTCACTGAAAGACCTTTTTATATTTGCCCTCTCCAATGACTCTCTTCCATTCTCCCTTGAATCCATTCCAATCAGGCTATTTGGCCCCTGCTACCCACTCCACTGAAACTGTTCTTTTCAAGTCGCTGAAGAGTCACTGCCAAATTTGACATTCAGTTCTCAGTGCTTATTCTACTCTACCTTTCAGCAAGATTTCAAAATTCAGCTATTGTAAATAGTGCTGCAACGAACATTGGAGTGCATGTATCTTTATGAATTATGGTTTTCTCTGAATAAATGCCCAGGAGTGGGATTTCTGGATCATATGGTAGCTCTATTTTTAGTTTTTTAAGGAACCTCCATACTGTTCTCCATAGTGGTTGTACCAATTTACATTCCCACCAACAGTGTAGGAGGGTTCCCTTTTCTCCACACCCTCTCCAGCATTTATTGTTTGTAGATATTTTGTTGATGGCCATTCTGACCGGTGTGACGTCATGATTTTAAATACTATTGTTATCCTGATTAGCTCCTGCACTAACTATTAGTTTTCAACTGGAATGGACCAACAGTATTCCTTTGCTGTCTTGCATGAAGACTGTGCCAGCTCCCCTTCCCTCTGTCATAACCTAGTCTGTAGAAATCGGGATTGTCTGGACAATCTGTAGATCAACACACTGGTCCAGCATATGGATGGCATCATACTGATTGGACCTGGAAAACAGGAAGTAGCATGAGGTTTAAATGCCTTACTAAGACACATGAATGCCAGAGGATAGGCAAGAAACAGAAATTCAGAGGCCCTCGACCTCTGAGAAGTTTCTGGGACTCCAATGGTCTGGAGCAAGTTGAGGCACTTCCTCCAAAGTGAAAGACAAATTGCGTCAACTTGGACTACCTGGAATTAAGAAAGAGGCATAAGGCTAGTTTGGTATCTTTTGGATTTTCGAGGCAAATATATATCATATTTCAGTGTGCTGCTCCAAACTATTTAAAGGGTAACTTTAAGGCTTCTGATTTAGAGTGGGGCCCAGAGAAAGAGAAGATTCTGCTACAGATCCAGGATGCAATGAAAGCTACTCTGCCCTTGAGGCCTTATAACCCGGCACACCCGGGGGGACTGAAGTGTTTGTGGCAAATATGCATGTCTCATAGTCCTGCTAGTAGCCTTCAATAGGACAATCACGGTGCTGACCTTAAGGCTTTCAGAGCAAAGTCTTACCCCATTCTATGATAACTATTCTCTTTATGAGAAATAGCTCTTAAATGGCCACTGGTTTCTCCCAGTGCTGTACACTTGACTGAAAGACATCACTTGACCACGCATTCTGAACTGCCCATGATGGTATTTGACGGATCAAACCAGAAAATTGGGCATATGCACCAGCAACCCACTAGGTGGAAATGGACTATAAGAGATGAACCTGGAGCATATCGTGAAGGCAGACACAAGTGATGTCATCAAGTGATTCATACATCACCTGCTCCTGCTGCATTGTCTCTACCTCAATCTATGCTTCAGGCATCACAGGGCATCCTTATGACCATTGGGGCCTGGTTTATAGCGTGATATACTGAAAGCAACTGGAAATAGATTGCTTCAGCATCATTGCCCCAATCTAGAGTATTTCTTAAAGATGGAAGTGAACGGAAAACATCCTGCTAAAGAAAATTTAAGCAGAATATTCTGTTGTCCCTTTCTCTAGATTCAGAGATAGCTAGAGGAAAAGGTCTACACTGATTCATGGGCAGTGGCTAAGAGTTTAGCTAAATGGTCAGGGACTTGGAAAGAATAGATTGGTGATAAGGAAATCTGGGGAGGAGGTATGTGGATAGCTCTCTGAGAAAGGCACATGCAAAGATATTTTTGTCCTCTACGAATTATAACCAAATATCATTCATGACAGAGGAGGCTCTCAGTGATCAGATGGCAATGGAAATACATTCATGGATGCCAGTCAGCCTCTTTCTCTAGCTGTTCTAAGTGCTTGCTGATGTGTCTGTTAAAAAAGTAACCAAGGCAGCAGAGATCGAAGGTACGCATATGATGAAAAACACGCACTTTCCTCTTCTAGGCTGTCTAGGCTCTTACCATTACTGAGCAACTAACTTGCAAACATTAGACACCAACACAGAGCCTCCTACAGGACACCAATCCCAGGGAGACCAAACAGCCACGTGGCAGCAGGTTGATTATACCAGATCCTTCCATCCCAATGGGAGCAGCCGTGTGTCTTCATAGGTGTAAACACTTGTCATACTGATTTGCATTTGCTCTCTGCAATGCTTCTGACAACACGACCATCTTACAAAACATCACTTCTTACTAAAGAACTCATTTTACAGCAAAAGCCCAGCTACGGCTTTGGACCCTGTGGACTACACTGGGAGTTACCACATATACCATTATAGAAGATGACCCAATAGATCAGTAGGATGGCCTATTGAAAGCTCAGATGTGGCCTGTGTTGGAAGCGACACTCAGAAAGCTCAGAGCACTTACCTGTAGGATGAAGTACAGCTTTGGAACCAGGGGCTGTGCTGTTTCTGTCATAGTCAGAATATTATGGTGAAAGGAAGTGTGGGTCTTCTCGCTATTACAAACTAATATTCCACTCAAAGTATTGGTTTTCTGTTCCTCTAAATTTGACTCCGCTCATTTAGTCATTTCAAATCCAAGGGAAGAAATGGTCAAGGTGATGCAACAAGAAGTCCACTGGATTGGAAACTGACACCATCACCTGGCCATTTGGGCCCATTGGTGCCACTAAAGCATTAATAGGCAAAGGTGATTAAATTATTGTTAGGGTGACTAATGTCATTTACCCAGAGGAAATCGAGTTGATGTTATACAGTGGGGGCAGGGAGGAATACATGTGGAACCTAAGAGATTTTCTGAGATGCTTCTTAGTCATTTCATATCCAATAGTATAGCTTAATTGGAAAACTATAGGAAAACACAAAGACACAGACATTGATCATTCAAACCTTTCAGAGATGAAGGCCTAACTTAACCCACCAACTGAAACACTGTTGAGAAGAAGGACTGGCTGATGAAATAAGAAATATGCAATAAGAAATATGCAATGAGTAACAGAAGGAGAGTTATAATGATCAACGACAGCCTTGCTCCAAATGAAATGTGAAGTCTTCACCTTGGCTTCACAGTCTCTATAAGCTCTGTGCCCCAGAAACATCTCAGACCCCGTGTCTTACCACTCTCCTCAGGCTCACTCTGCTGCAGTCAGCTGCTCTCGACGCTCCCAGGACACCCAGCACCATCACTACTCAGGGTCACTGCACGTGCTGTGACCTCTGCTTGACCTACTCTTCCATTTCAAAGTTGTCTCAATTTAAATGTGCCTGAGAAGAGGGCCTTTCCTGACCACTCACTCAAAACACCCCACATCATTTCTCTGTAATCCCTACCTTACTCTGTTTTTCTTCTGATCATATACCACAACCACACGACAGATCAAATCTTTATTACCTACTTAACTATCTAACATTAATATTATTTTTAAATATTTCATTTTATTTAAAATATTATTTAATATTATTCATGTATTAAATATACTGCTATAATAATATTTAATAATGATATTTATTTATTTATTTACTGTTTTTCTCCCCCTCCAGAATGTAAGATCCACAATGTCAAAGTTATTATTTTTGTTCACGCCTATATCTCCCTCCACTGCCTAATGTAATTTCTGGTATATAGTACCACAATCAGGATACTTTTTTTTTTTTTTTGCGGTACGCGGGCCTCTCACTGTTGTGGCCTCTCCCGTTGCAGAGCACAGGCTCCGGACGCGCAGGCTCAGCGGCCATGGTTCACAGGCCCAGCCGCTCCACGGCATGTGGGATCTTCCCGGACCGGGGCACGAACCCGTGTCCCCTGCATTGGCAGGTGGGCTCTCAACCACTGCACCACCAGGGAAGCCCTGGAAGGATACTTTTTTATCTTGAACTACCCACCTACCCTATATTCACTTTTGAAGCAATCAAAGGATTCACTGCTCTCATATGTTCAGCTCCTCCAAATATGTGACCTTGGTAAATGAACAAGTATTAATTACAGCTCTGGATTCATCACTTAATTAGTGACATACAACTTTATAAAGGCAATGCCTCTCCCACAGTGCCAAATTTAGCCCTTGACAATTTGTTTGCCCTTTTTAAAGGATTTATTTACTGACTAACTCTTAGATCAGAACTCAATGGAAAGGAATGAACAACTAGTGTTCCATCAGTACTGAAAGGCCAAAGACTTCCTCAATATTATCAGGTTGTCAAGCCTCTGGTCTATGTTTTTACCTCTCCTAGAAAACATATGCTCTCCTGCACTTCTGTTCCTGACTTAAGCAAAATCACGGGCTAGTCCTTGCCAGGGAACGAGACGGTACCTGCAGGCATTATGGATACATCTGTTCTCTTGTGATGCTGTTTTCAACACAAAAGATGCGCATACACCCTTAAAGATTTCACCCTAATAATTCCACGTCTATGTTCTGCAGAGACAAAACAAGGATGCACCTGTTATATCTGATGACTATCGAAGTTATTCTGTAACTCAAGTTTAATGTAAAACTATTTAGAGAAGGAATTGACCTTGAAAGAATTTGGAGAAAATATGAAGAGTTAATCCACTTCAGTTCAGGTTGCTGCTTCTAATAGCTGTTCTCTTTTTACCTAGTATTTGTACTTTGGTGGTACATGATCATCAAGATAAAACTTGATTTTTTAGCCTCTTTTTGTAAGAAAGTGTTGCCATGTGACCAAGTTCTAAGCAATGGATGTAAGATGTAATGTATCAACCTCTCAGTTACTCTTAGACTTTTATATGTGATGAGTTATATTCATAAATTACTTCAACTGCTGTTATTTGGGGTGTCTCTTACAACTTTCAAACTGATATCCAATATGTCAAGAGTGTTAACAGACAACACAGCACTGAGTTCTCACTTCTTCTATAATATAGTATAATCTTTAGGAGCATAGGCTCAAGCCAGTCTCTGGGTTTGAATCCTAGTTCACCATTTATTACCTGTGGGACTTTGGTCAAGTGATTTTACCTCTTTGTGATTCATCTCTTCCTGCTTTCAGTAAAATTGGGACAGCTCTAGTGCTACCATTCAGATTTGCTGAATGCCATGAACTACTATGCCTAACAGGCTCAGAGCATAACCTGGCAGTCAATAGGCAGGCCCAAGGCCATTCAAACATTCATCCAAGTTTTTATCAAATCAGTGAAGCTTTCTTTTTGTTATGCAAGTTTCATTCTCTTCGGAGCTGGTATGGCAATTCCTGCTTGAGGGAGAACTGAGAAAATGTCTCAATAAGCTCAGTTGAGCTAGGTGAGTTCCATGGCGGGGAAGTGAGTGGAGGCTGCTGCCGAAATTATTTTAAAAAGAGACTTGATTATTCTGAAGAGAGCAAGAGGGACAGTTTTATGATGCCAGGGGTGAAGAAAGAAAGAAATGTAGGAAGGAAGGAACTAAGGAAGGGTGGGAGGGAAGAAAGAAGGGAGGGAGGAAGAAAAAAAGAGGGTGCAAACTAAGAAGATGATAGAAGGCTGTGCAACAGTTGTTACCCACTCACTAGGGTCATGAAATACTCAGTGAACTTACAGTCAGAGAAACAGTGTGATTCAACATTTTTAGGAAACTGATGATGGAGCTGAGTTTCCCATTCCAGTTAATAGGAAATAAAACAGGGACTTTCGTGGGGCTCCCAAAGCAGGGGGCCCAGGTTCGATCCCTAGGCAGGGAACTAGATCTCACATGCCTCAACTAAGAGCCCAAATGCCACAACTAAGACCCGGAGCACACCATCACCCTGATACCAAAACCAGACAAAGATATTACAAAAAAGAAAATTAAAGCCCAATATCACTCATTAATATAGATGCAAAAATCCTCAACAAAATACTAGCAAACAGAATCCAACAACACATTGAAAGGATCATACACCATGATCAAGTGGGATTTATCCCAGAGATGCAATGATTCTGCAATACATGCAAATCAATGAATGTGATACACCATAATAACAAATTGAAGAATAAAGACCATATGATTATCTCAATAGATGCAGAAAAAGCTTCTGATAAAATTTAACACCCACTAATGATAAAAACTCTCCAGAAAGTGGGCACAGAGGGAACCTACTTCAACATAATAAAGGCCATATATGACAAACCCACAGCAAACATGATTCTCAATGGTGAAAAACTGAAAGCATTTCCTCTAAGAGCAGGAACAAGACAAGGATGCCCACTCTCGCCACTACTATTCAACATACATTTGGAAGTCATAGCCACGGCAATCAGAGAAGAAAAAGAAATAAGAGGAATACAAACTGGAAAAGAAGTAAAGCTGTCACTGTTTGCAGATGACAGGATACTATACACAGAAAATCCTAAAGACGTCAGCAGAAAACTACCAGAGCTAATCAATGAATTTGGTAAAGTTGCAGGATACAAAATTAATGCACAGAAATCTCTTGCATTCCTATACATTAACAACAAAAGATCAGAAAGTGAAATTAAGGAAATAATTCCATTCACCATTGCAACAGAAAGAATGAAATACCTAGGAATAAACCTACCTCAGGAGGTAAAAGACCTGTATTCAGAAAACTATAAGATACTGATGAAAGAAATCAAAGATGACACAAACAGTTGGCGAGATATACCATGTTCTTGGATTGGAAGAATCAATATTGTGAAAATGACTATATTACCCGAAGCAATCTACAGATTCAATGCAATCCCTATCAAATTACGAATGGCATTTTCCACAGAAGTAGAACAAAAAATCTTAAAATTTGTATGGAGACACAAAAGACACTGAGTAGCCAAAGTAATGTTGAGAAAAAACACGGGGCTGCAGTAGTCAGTTTCCCTGACTTCAGACTATACTACAAAGCTACAGTAATCAAGACAGTATGGTATTGGCACAAAAATAGAAATATAGATCAAAGGAACCAGATAGAAAGGCCAGAGATAAACTCACACACCTATGGTAAACTGATCTATGACAAAGGAGGCGAGGATATACAATGGAGAAAGGCCAGTCTCTTCAATAAGTGGTGCTGAGAAAACTGGACAGCTACATGTAAAAGAATGAAATTAGAACACTCCCTAACACCATACACAAAAGTAAACTCAAAATGGATTAAAGACCTAAATGTAAGACAAGACACTCCAAAACTCTTAGAGGAAAACACAGGAAGAACACTCTTTGACATAAATCACAGCAAGATCTTTTTTGACCCACCTCCTTGAGTAATGGAAATAAAAACAAAAATAAACAAATGGGACCTAATGAAACTTAAAATTTTTTGCACAGCAAAGGAAACCATAAACAAGATGAGAAGACAACTCTCAGAATGGTAGATAATATTTGCAAATGAATCAATGGACAAAGGATCAATCTCCAAAATATACAAACAGCTCATGCAGCTCAATATCAAAAAAAACCCAAACAATCCAACCAAAAAATGGGCAGAAGACCTAAAATAGACATTTCTCCAAAGAAGACATACAGATGGCCAAGAGGCACTTGAAAAGATGCTCAACATCACTAATTATTAGAGAAACACAAATCAAAACTACAATGAGGTATCACCTCACACCGGTTAGAATGGGTATCATCAGAAAATCTACAAACAATAAATGCTGGAGAGGGTGTGGAGAAAAGGGAACCCTCCTGCACTGTTTGTGTGAATGTAAATTGACACAGCCACTATGAAGAATAGTATGGAGGTTCCTTAAAAAACTACAAATAGAATTACCATATGACCCAGCAATCCCATTAATGGGCATATACCCAGAGAAAACCATAATTCAAAAAAACACATGCACCCCAATGTTCATTGCAGCACTCTTTATAATAGCCAGGTCATGGAAACAACCTAAATGTCCATCGACAGATGAATGGATAAAGATGTGGTACATATATTCAATGGAATATCACTCAGCCATAAAAAGGAATGAAATTGGGTCAGTTATAGAGATGTGGATAGACCTAGACTTTCATACAGAGTAAAATAAGAAAGAGGAAGACAAATATCATATATTAATGCATATATGTGGAATCTAGAAACATGATACAGATGAACCGGTTTATAAGGCAGAAATAGAGACACAGATGTCAAGAAAAAATGTATGGACACCAAGGGGGGAAGGCGGTGGTGGGACGAACTGGGAGATTGGGATTGACATATATGCACTAATATGTATAAAATAGATAACTAATGAGAACCCGCTGTGTAACACAGGGAACTCCACCCTGCTGTACAGTGGAAACTAACACAACATTGTAAAACAACGATACCCCAATTAAAAAAAAAAAAAAAAGTAGGGGCACGTAGATGGCTCTGGTGTGCTGGCAATAATCTGTCTATAGAGCTACATAGTGATTATAAGCTATTAATTTTATAATAAACTTTTGATGTATATATTTTATAGTCTTTCACAAATGTATTTTTGCTAAATTTCACAATAAATTGAGGTTATAAAAAAAAGAAGACCTGGTGCAGCCTAAATAAATAAATAAATAATTAAATAACTTGGAAGGAAGGAAGGAAAGAAGGAAGGAAGGAAACAGAACCTGGGCAAGCAGGAGCAGAGTTGAATATGTAAGTTACTTGTAAGTAATTTCTACGTAAAAATCTTAGAAATTTGTTAAAGGATACTCTAGGATAAATCCTTAGGCCCTCTTAATTCTGGGACCTGGAAGACTGAGTCATGTTCAGGCGGCTCTCCACTGAGGAGGTGAATCTCCTCTGCCCATCTCTATCCCAGGGAAGTTGACCACGTTCTCCCTGGAGTTTCCATTGAACCACGTACACACTTCTTTTCCATCAGCTATTATGTTGTACTGAGTGTTGCTATTTGTTTCTTAATATACCTTTCTCTCCTTCTAGAATATGAATTCCTAGTGGTGGGTGTTGTGTTTTTTTATGTCTATACCTTTAGCTTGCAAAAAATGCAAGTACTTATTGAATGAATGAGATAAAATAACACCTTGATATCCACTTTTCTATTCATACTCATGGGGAAAGAGAAGAGGGTAGTGGGTTCAGCCACCTATGATGAGTAAAGGTATTGAAGGAAGAAAAACTACAACTATTTCATCATGTGCTATTGTGATAATCATAGTAGCTTATCTACATATTATATTCTGTCAAATAAAATTGCCAGTGGCCAACCACTTTTTAAAAGACAGGCTTATTTCAGAGAGAAGGGCATAGAATTTACACAAAATATCCACTATTTATGTATTATAGTAGCATCTTTCATTGCACTGATCAATAGAAGCAGGGTAAGTATCTTAGAGCCCCGAATGGGGGAAATCTTTAGTTTTATGCTATATCATCCCCTACATAAATCATGACTTTTCTACTTCCAAAAACTTCCAGGTTCTCTTTATTTATTCAGTTTTTTAAAATCAATGGAATCTTGCTTTGAAAAAAATATACAGGAACATATGTTAGTCATCTGGGAATGAGAAAGGTGGTGGGAGACACTTTGGGAAATATTTAAAGTATGTACAGGTAATAAGAAGAACTATCTTTCAACAATATTGACACTGTTACCCTTAGTTCAAGGAATTAGGAATTTTGGAGAGGTTAGGGTTTGGTTAACGTTTTGTGTTTCCAATTTTATCACCACTATGCATGTGTGCGTATTAATCCATTAGTTTACATGTGGGTGGTGGGAATGTGCAAAAAAAGAAAACAATAGGAAGTATAAAACAAAATTCCAAGGCTTTGAGCTCTTCTATGAATGAAGCTGGATATCTTTGGCTTGCTGGGCCCCTGCCTCTGCCAACTCCAAGTGTAATCAATAGAATCTGTTAATTCAATAATTATCAGATGCATTAAACATGATTTTTTTCATTATTCTCATTCTGAAGTATTGCATTTTATTTTTGAGTTTTAATATTCTTTACACAGGGGGTCCATCTGGGGCTTTTGATTTTAAAATCTGATAGAGTTCATCTGTGGCAGAGAGAATGCAAATAAAATTCAGCCCAACTTAGAAAGGACAGTATGTGTGGCTTGAGCAACTTATGGTGGAAACAGAAAGCCCCAGTGTATTATGCACAAAAGAATCTCATTACTTTCTACTGATGGATGGCATTTCCTGGCAAAACTGTTTTGCTCCTTAATAAAATGAGCAGAAGTACCTCAAATCCAAAATTTTAAGGTGGCAGAGAAAGAGACATAAAAGATGCACAGCAAATGGTTGGGAGACTGAGGTAGATCAAGACAAAGGAGGTAGACAGACATTCATGAGGAATACAGACACCCGTTCATTTAGCATCAGGTATTGATCTAGTTTTAATCTGCAGCATAGCTTTTCATGTCTAACACCCCACTCACAATTGCCACTGAATTACAGCACTTCTAAAGTTGGCTTTAAAATTCTTACTGACTCCATAGACCCCCACCCCCATCACCTATCAGTGGCATTTGGAATCATTAAAGATTTGCAAACATTTCAAGGACAGTGATATGGAAGAAAGCATGATCAGAAGCTGAAGTGGAGGCAAGTAGGGCACAAGGGATTAGAGAAGAAGGGTTAGAAGGGCAAAGTAGGGAAGCATGAAGGAAGCAGCCCCTGCCATGGGAAGAGGGCTTCTGCAAATGCAGTGGCACCAGGAAGAAACGAGCTTAGCTAAAACCCACATACGAGATCAGATTATTTGCTCGCTTAGCGCTATTTGGTAGATATACCAATACCAAATTATAACTACTAATTCATTTGATTTGTGAAGCCCTGCAATTTTTTTTAACAGCTCTGTGCTTAAAGCAATACTAAAACCCAAAAGGATTAAATTATAATGTAGAATCTTAATCTGATGAGTTACTTTTAATCTTAATTATATTTGTCCAACAGTAATTCAAGGAATTAGAACAGGGCATTAATAATATGCTGATTAACAAGGGGTTTGTTCTGTTTTTCCACTTCAGCCAAATCCTTCTCGTGACACAGTTTATTGGTGAAAAGCATACCATCTGATATTACCTTTAATATATATCAGTTTCCTGACACGGAGTCAGTTCCTAGTCTTTGAACCTAGGTTTCCCTCATCTATAAAATGCTGATAACAACAGCCTGTATCTCACAGGCGATTAATAGAATTAAATGAATTCATGTTGAAAGAGTTTTGTTCATTGCCAAATGTAATTAGCACTCAATAAATGTTAGCTGTTGCTCCTACTGTTATCATTAGGTTCATCTCAGACACAATGTGTCCAAGGAAACAATGTTCCCATTTGGAAATATACAGTGTAAGAAGGAGAAGATCTGTTCAAATGCCATGCATCAGAAGACAGAATTTTTCTCAGAAAAAAATAAATAAATAAAATTTAAAAAAGCAAAACGAAACAAAAAACTATGAACTACTATTTACTTAGTTCCTTTTCCCCAAATCCTGGGTCATCTAAGGTTAGCCACTTAATCTTCTTGTTTCTTTGTATCTATTACATTAGAGAAGATAACACTGTGTACTTCATAGTATTGTTTTGATAATTATGAAGTAATGACTTTAAATGGATTAAAAAGTACTAATATTTATGCCAGACTAAATGATATTGACCAAGAAACATATTTAGCAATTATGAATAGCTTAGATAAAATAGAATTATTTAAATCTTCTTCCCCATACTGCTAAAGATTTTCAGATTACAGCCTATCTATTTTGATTAATTTTATTATCTCTATCTAAACGTGATAAACAGATAAAACAATATGATTTTGAATCTTACACTGACACTAACAAAATGTGTGAAATAAAGGGTGCAATAAATGCCAAGCACCTGTTCTAATGTAATAGGTTTTCATGTGATTTTTCATAAAATCATCTGGCTTTCTCTGGCTCTTTGGGAATTGTTCTTATCATGAGAGCATAAATTCTAATGTGTACTAACAATAGATACTACTATTGTGCATTTCTTTTTTGAAATATGCACAAATAAAATGGTTTTAAAGGTGTAGCCCCAGTTTTCTTTAAATGTGATTTTCAGGAAAAGCTAACACCTACTCTCTAACCAGCAGAGAAAAAGAACTCCAGGGGAACCAAAAGGAAATCCACTTTTCAGCCTCAAAGAAGGGAGAAACCATCTGTGCTAAATCATAAAACAAATGCACTGAAAGTTTATATCAATATACACATGGGAAGGAGGTTATTTACTCTGTGGAGGAAAAATTCCTCGTTATGTTTAATCATGCGAATTTCATGGACAAGTAGACTCCTAAACCATTTTATGCTTAAAGAAAATACTTAAAATTTTCATCTTAAAGAAATATACTCAATCCACTGTCAATTAAACTCCTCAAATAGATCCAAGCTTAGAAACTTCCTTATCTCTATCCAAATATGTCCAGGATTTAAATTCTGGAAGGGAGTATTAGAAAATGAGTTATTCAGTTATTCACATCTTTTCATGTTAATTCTTTCTCTCTAGCAATCTCTCACAGTACTTTTTTTCACATTAACTGATTCTGCCTGTGGCCTCTCAAAGGTCTAACACCAGATTAGCCAAGGAAAAGACACAAAACATTAAAGTAAGAAGGTGGTAATTCTGGAGGGGTAATTGTTACTGTTTTTTAATCAGGTTACTAATATAATGTATTATAGATTTGGGTATCCGAGCAATACTCAAATAACAAAATATTTCTATATTTGAGTTCAGAATGAGGCTTGTCTTGAACCCATCCAAAGGAATTTATGCCTGGAAGTGATAAAGGACCCTCATTATAACTCTATCTCATAGCAGGAGGTCCACATTAGATCTCTGTGAAATATTAAACTTGGAATAGAAACAGAAAATAAGAAAAGACTTCCTGAAAAGCAATTGCAATAGACTCCAAAATAATTTGCTATAGCTTGATGATGAAGAGGCTGACTTTATAATTCATAAGCACTTGAAGTTTTCAGACTTATAGAAATTTTTATAATCAATATCTATAGCGATAGCTTAAATAGAAGTTTTATTGCCTGTGAGGGCAAAAATAGGTCTCTAACGTGAAAAGATTACGGAGTTTAGCTAGAAGGGAGCAGTTCCTAGAATTGAAACATTTCTCTAAACAATTTAATGAATAATGAAAATTCTCTCAAAGTTACTCCTAACAATAGAAATAGCCTGTTTTGTATAAATAGGCTAAGAGAAAAATGGAAAGACATAGGCACAAAAGAAAATGGTAAATTTTAGAGTTTTTATTAAACATGGGCTAAATGTATTTTAAGAATTCTAATGGGTTGTGCCATAAGAATCTGCATAAATGAATTCCATACCCACGGTCTACATTGTATTCATCAAAATCTGTTACATGCTGAGATAAGTCTATAAAATATATTCATTTTTTTTGTATTTAAAATTTCACTCCATCTGAATAACTTTCTATTTCTCTACTGGTCTTTATGAATACTTTAATATTCATGTCCATTGTGTAAACGAAAAGCCAGCTTGTCATTTGGTTATATGCAAGATTCATAAAGTTTGATTTCTGAAATAACATCACTTCTAAACTTCCCTTCCTCATGCACTGTTGCCTCTAGTCAAATATCTGGCATTCTCTCTCATCTTATTTATGATCTTCAGATGCGAACTTTCTCTATCTACCCTGACAGCTGAAAAGTTACACAAACTATTCCGGGGAACTTTTCACTTTTCACTCAATGCTCAGGCAGCAGTTATGTATTGAATACCTCCTGTGTTAGCTCCTAGGATATAGCTGCTGGGATACAGCACTCAACATTCTGACTCCAAGAATATATACCACAATGGGAGTTTGTGAAGGATAATAGGCTGTTAGGAGAGCGTGTGAAATCTAATTTGTACAAGGCAGTTAAAATGAGTTTCCCCTTTGCATCCCCAAAACACAAAATCACTTTTATTGTCTACAGACATCAGTCTAGTTTTTAAAAAGACACACCATTACAGTTAAGGATTGTCTCTTTAATGATATGAATACCCATAAAATGACACTCTTGTTTTCAGAGTGCTTTCTTTTTAAAATTTATTTCTTCAACTTTTTATTTTAATAAGGTTTTGGGTAACTTACTAAATGTAACCTCTAGAACATAAAGGAAATGATGCACATTCCCTTCTGCATGGCTTTCTCTTCCTCAGAACAGCTCTTGTAACGAATCTAGATGTGATTTTACAACTTTCTCAACACAGCACTTCAAGCACTGCTGTCAGTTGGCTAGCTGAAGAAATGAACCCTCCTTACCATGTCTCACAGAAGGGTAATTTCCCTGAGAACAGAGCTGACATTTTCGCCACAGAGGCCAGCACATTGGCTTTACCCGGAGAAGATGCTCAAAACATCATAGAAATAGAAATCCTTAGAAATCCTAGGAGCATGGAACTTGGAAAGAGACATAAAATCTCCTCTAATCCAAAGCCCTCATGTTATAGATAAAGTTGGGCCTCGAGAGAACGATGATGCATTAAAAAAAAAAAAAAAATAGGCCTTTGCCTTGCTGTTCTGTTTGTTTTTCATGACCTCCCCTGCACACAGCTAACTAACTTTTCAAGATTCCACTAAAGGACCCTTTCTTCTGTATCGTCATCCCTAGTAGAAAGCAAAGGCAGTAAATCAGACTTGGAGCTGCCATGGCACTTTCCAAACCTTTACCCTTCTCTTGTGATTCTAATGATCTGTACGTGTCTCCCATCCCCTTAAACTATGAACTCCTTAAATGATTACATCTTACTTATTTCTGTACTCCAAGCATCTAGACCAACATGTGGCACATTGCAGATCTCAATAAATATTTGTCAAAAGAATAAATGAATGAATGAATGAATATATAAGCCCTTTTCAATTTGAAATAGCATGTGTTTTGAAAGAATATTGTAAGAATTTTGTAATTCAAAATGCATTTCCCTGCAAAACAAATTTATATAACATTATGCAGTAGTATATTGTTTAACCACGGCCTGTAGCAATGTTTCAATACAGAAGAGGATGAAGTCAGGAAATTACTTCCTGGAGGAAGTAATACCTCCACTGAGTTTAAAATGAAGGGAATCTTAAATCACTCCCTTTGTCCCCAGAAGAGAAACGTCATTTGATTCAAAGAGTCTTCAAGTTCATCAAGTCCAAGGAAATAATAGGAGAACAATGAGCCTGGAAGAAGGGAACAGTCCCCCAGTGGGACCAGGAAGAACAGAGTAGAGGGGATAGCGATGGAGGGAAAGATGAGAGCTGCCGAGTGATGTGGGGATGCGCAAAGGAATGAATGCATCTATGATTCCACCTACGCTCAAAACTGCTTCCTTGGTCCTAGAAGAAGAAAAGCTCTGAATGAAGCAAAATAGAAAAAAAAGAGAGCTTAAAAGTCAGGATGGTCCAGGCATGATGGAAAGTTCAGAACAGACAGGGATTTTACAAAGAGAATGAGAGGAACTTAATTGTCAGGATGCTGGATTCAATCAGAAATATTTGATTCTAATGATGCTAACATTTTCCCATTAATATAACATTAAATATTTACCACACTTTTCCACCTATGTTATCATAGTTTGCAGAGAATACCAAGTCAAAATTTACAAATAATTTGCCCAGAGTAAGGAAACAAGTAAACGGCAGTCTAGACACAAACTTAGGTCATTATATTCTCTGCTCTTGGTACAGCATCGACCTTACAAGACATAATAGAAAAGCTGGATGATAAAGAGGAGATAGCAATACGTCAGTAGAGATTACCTGGTCTAAATGCCTTAAGTTTTCTTCTAAAATATATCACTCGACTTCTTCTTTCAGCTGTATAGAGTGTTTATATCTGTTTAATCTCCCCTGAAAATAATTACAGAATTCTCCCTATCCTTAAAAGGAAAAAAATTGTTTCTTTTTTTAATCTTTTAAATTATTCATGCATTAGTTGAATAAGGAAGAACAAAAGGGAGACTTTCTACCCTGAGATGCACATATCATGTGACAATTTCAAAGTTCTACCAACTCGGTTTCCCAAGTAGAGGTTTTCCACACAGAGCATCGCACTGCAGGGCCCTTGCTCTTGGTCATCTCACATCATTTAAGGAAGATAAATCAGTGGCCAACTCCTCCACCTACACATCTTGTGTTGAATTCCTTTCATTTCCCAGGATTCAAGAGTGAGCTTGCATCTGTCCTCCTTAGACGGACAAAAGATGCCATGAGTATAAAATAAAATGAAAGAAACAGGAAGGCATTGAAAGAAAAATTGAATGACAGGGTTAGAACAGGACTCTGTGCTATCTTTTATCCTTAATTGGTTGAGGATTTCCAGTGGTCTAGGTTTTGAGGGAAACATAGACTTACAATGATTTAACCTAATAATCTAGCCTTCAGAACACATAGCTAAACTTAAGGAAAGTTAGATATCAAGAAAATAGAATGAAAGTAGCGGCACTTTGAACCTTTGAACACATATAAACTCTAAAAATAGCAGGCTAGATGGTAGAGAAAAAAAAGCATGGTTCATTGGATAATCCTACGAGTTAAATTTGGAATAGGGTTGCCATACATTTTAAAAGAGGGGAGTATTTGCAAGCAATATTTCTGTATAAAATACTTTGTATTAAGTTCCACAAGTTTTCTTATGTCACAGTAATTTCACTGTCGACAATGATTAAATATGACTAAACTTCTTACTGTAAGAGCAAAGCATATTTATTATAGAAAATTTTAAATTAAAAAATATTAAAAATGTCCTTTGTTAAATATGCATTGGCTTGGGAACCATCTCAGTGGTTTCTGTTGTCCGAACTTTTAACATGGCAGAACACATTGTTTTGCATCATTTCATGCATGAACTAGAAAAAATTCCACAGTATTGACTAAGAACTTGGTTGAAAGCGTGGTTACATTGTGGCTGGCAGTGTGGTTTTGGAGTCTGACTCCGGTATAAATCTGACTCTTCTTCAATGGCTGTGGGACCCTGAAAAAGTTATTTGAATTCCATATTTCCCCATTATTTTCAGGGGGACAATAAAATTCACCTCCCAGATTTGCTGAAATGATTAAATGAGATAATGCATCCAGAATGCTTAGCAAAGACCTCTGTACACAGAATCAGGGAAGACCTGCAGGCTCTGCTTAAGGTGGTCCCCTGCTTCCCCTCTCTCCAAACATCCCACTCCCGACCTCCGTCCATGAGCTTCAGCCAGACCCCCTTTCTTTCTGAGCTTCAAACACACTAGGCTTGTTCTGACTCTGGCCCTTTGCTTTCTGTCTGGACAGCTTTTCTTTGGATTTTTGCATAGCTGACTCTTTCCCTTCATTCAGAATTTTACCTCAAGAGAAATTCTTTCTCTCATCATGCTCCTTAGAAAAGCTCCCTTCCCTCGGCTGTTGGTCCTGAAACTCATTTGGTGTTTTCTACACTGCATTCATCACTATCTGTAAGTCTTACTTACACGTCCACGTACACGTCTGTCGTCTGCTGTGCTGAGTCAGAAGGGATGCTCCAAACAAGTGAGAACCTTGTCTGTCTTGTCTAATATTGTAGCACTTTTGGCACAGACTGGCTTCATACTCAATAACGTATTTTCTTTTTTCCAGGAAACATGGCCACATTTCCCAGCTTTCCTTGAAACCAGCATGACCACATGGCTGAGTTTCCAGCAAATGGAATGTGGTGGCAGTGACCTTTGCTCTTCAAGGCTAGATCCACAAAGACCTCCCAACAGCCATTCTCTGTTCTCTCCTCCCTTCTTGGTGAGTTGGATGCAGAGGGTCCTGGGGATGACCCCCAGGCTCTAGGGGATGGCAAAGCTGGGAGGCGTTAGGAAATGAGCACCTTAATCACTGTGCCAAAACCTTCACACAAATAAGAAATAAGTTCCTCTTTTGTTTAACCTCTGAGATTTGAGGGTTTCATATGGCAAACAGACATAGGAAAACCTGACCAAATATACTACAAGACCCAGGAAACTGCCCGTCATAGTAGGTGATATGGGCTGAATGTCTGTGTCCTCTCCAAATTTCATGTGTTGAATCCCTAGCCCCCCAATGTGATGGTATATGGAGGTAAGGGACTTATAAAAGTAACTAGGTAATTAGTTTATGAGGGTAGTGCCCTCGTGATGGGATTGACACTCTTATAAGAAGAGAAAAAGACCTCTCTCTTTCTCTGTCTCTCTCTCTTTTTCTATTTCTTTCTCTGTTTCTCAGCAGTAACTAAGGAAAAGCCATGTGACCACACAAGAGGAGAAGCTGGCCGTCTGCAAGCCAGAAAGAGAGCTCTCACCAGAATCTGATCATCTGGCTCCCTGATCTCAGACTTCCAGCCTCCTGAGCTGTGAGAAATAGATGTCTGTTGTTCAAACCACCCAGGGTACGATATTTTGTTATAGCAGCCCAAGCCGACTAAGACAGTAGGTACACAATAAGTATGTAACAAGTATTGATTAAACAAACAAAAATAATTAAATTAGTGGCATTTTGTGCCCAACCATATCAGGTCTCTGGGCCTGACTATATCGTCTCAAAGTGGGCTGAAGAAAACGTCACTCTGCCGTAAAAAGTTCCATTCAGATGATGATGCTTGAAGCTCTCTGAGGGGTACATGATGTTAGAGACTGAGGAAACTACACCTCCTGGGCTTAGAGGTTTAGTGAATATTAACATAAAAAACAAACTAAAGGAGATTTTGGTGTGCAGTGTTGCTCATCCCCTGCATGGACATTTCCTGTTTGGTGTCATAAAGGGAATATGAAGGCCCCATAAAAACCTAAATGAATTGTGCTATAAATGTTAACTGCCCTGACAGCAGTGTGGAGGCCGCTCCAGTGTGGGGCCGCCACCGGGGCATCTCTGCTGAGAGCCTCAAAGCCAGAGTCATGGCCAAATGTGGACATTAGACACGGCCCTACCCCCACCAGAGGCTACACTCTCCTTCCTGTTGCCAGTGAAACACTTGGCCAATTCAAGTTATATTTGTTGAAACAAGATAGAGCTCCCCACCCTGAAAAGGCTGCTTCGCAAAATATTCCTGTGCATTTTCATTATTAAATCCCAAAGTGACAATTAGCCTTCAAGCCATTATCTTCCAAAATGAGCCAGAGTTTTGAATTTATGATCACATGAAGCCCATCACGCTTATCCTTAGGACTTGATAACAAACACATTTTGGGAGATTTAAGAAACTCATCATCTCAATTTAAGAAGTAAAAGGTGTGAGCTTCAGATCTATATTCTAATAGATGCAAACTATCAATGGAGGAGAAAAAGCAGTTAGTTACATTTTTAAAAAATGTTTTACCAGTGTGGTTTGGGGTAGATTTGTTGAGTCATGTACCATTTCCATTTTTCATTCTTTTCTGAAGATGCCTTTAAGAACTTTTACTACTTGTGGTGCCATGAGAACTAAAAGAATTCTAGTGATTGCTGCATTGGAGTGCTCGCTTCTGCCACACTGAGTACTGGCATCCAGGCCACTCAGAATTGGTGACTTGGCTCCATGATCCCTGCACAGAATGGCTGCCAAATATCCTGGCATGTGAAACCCCTCAGATGTGATCATTAAGCTTTAGAGTGGTAATCCTTTTTTATATGCCACGGTAGAACAGGAAAAAGGCAAGTACTGAGGTTTTAATTTTAAATATTAAAAAATATTTTATAATATGAGAAAGTATAAACCACATATGCAAATACCTGTGTCCACATCACCCAGCTTCAGAAACACAATATTAACAGGAGAGTTGAGGTACCCATGTACCTTCCCAAATGTTCCCTCATATTCTGAATTTTGTAATTTTCCTGGGTGTTATTTATGCTTTTCTATGATTCTGTCATTCACATTTAAAAATGTTTTCACTAAAAGCTTGATTTATGGAATAAGGATTAGAATCCTGAATATATAAAACGTCTTGAAAAAGTTTTACAGTACTAAATTAATAAATATTCTGTTGTGTTTTGTTTTGTTTCATTTATGTCTGCTGATTTAAAAGTATTTAACATGCAACAGATCAGATAATATAACACTGGTGAGAATCTTGAGAATCTCTTCTTATTTTAAAGCATCAAAACTAAAATATTTCAGGCAACAAACCCAGACAAATCCATTAGTTTTTAGCATGGTTAGGTCTGTGATGTTTTAGGTTAGGTACAAATAGCGACAAAAATACCAATTTGCAGGTAATATAAATATAATTCTATTGCTTGTATGATGCAAATACAGTGCAGTAAAATGGCAAATATCTCTTCAGTTACACTGGTTTATATTATCATTCTACTTTTATTCATTATAAAATTATAAATGGTTGATAAACACTTCAGAAGATGTTTGGCCTCTCCAGTGATGAAAGAAATGCAAAATATATATATATATATATCATACTATTTTCACCCAGATTAAAAAAAGTCTAATTGCCAGATAGTACCAATATTGACTACAGTGTGGTGAAGCTTACGCTTGTCAACATCAGTGGGAAGGCGACCTTGCAGCTACAGTAAAAATTTTAAATGAAAATATCATTAGTCACAGCAATTGTGTTTCTCCAAAACAATACTAAGGAAGCAATCTTAGAAATATATAGGGATATACACACACACACCTATGTACACATTGCATGTGTCTACACATGAACATATTCACTCTATCATTATGATAATAAAGAAAAATGGGGACCACCTAAATGGCCCCTAAATAGGCAAGATTTAGATACTTCATATAAAGCCACGTTATTATATTTTATGCAACAATTAAAAGGAAGATGGATTTTATATTTCTAGCAAGGAAAGGATCTTCATGATACATTGTTAAGTGAAGGAAAGGAGGTTAAGAACAGCAAGCATAACGGGCTTCCATCTCTGTTAAGTCCTGTTTTGACCTCAAGAGAATTCCTGCAGGGATAACACTGTATGTGTCCCAAAGAAATTCCTTTATGGACTTGTCTGGGATAGAATCTGAGGTCCCAAGGGGACCTGAGTAAATGCAGCATTTTTCTTTCCCAGAGAACTTCTTGGTGGTTCCACTGATCATGAAGAGAAAGAGAATGAGAAAAGAAGTTACTAGAGTGGGGTACGCAGCCACCCACTGCACTGAATGCATGACCCCTCTCAACCTTCCCTCAAATGCCCAATGCAAAAATCCTAAAATAAAAAAATAAAATAAAATAAAGTCTGGCTTCTTTGCTCTGATTATCCTAGAAGAGGGATGGGGGAGAGAAGAGACAGCCATCGTCTGCCTTGTAGTAAAAAAAGAATTTCTCAAGCAACACAATAGAAGGGCTACCCATTTTTTTTAAGTTTGATTGATTTTGATACATTCAAATTAAGAACATTGTTCAGCAAACGATACCATAAAAAATGAAATAGTAGCATCCAACTGAGAGAAGATATTTGCTATATACACACTGTAAAAGATTATTATCCAGCTATATAAAGAAACTCTACATGTAATAAGGAAAAAGACAAATATCTCAGTAGAAAAATGAAGAAAAGATAGTGCAAGTCTTTCACACAAGAGGAAATAAGAGAGACTCATGTTCAACCATAAGTTGGGACACAGCTGCCATGTGGCATTGCCTACACAGCTTAAATACAGCACACCCTACAACCCAGCAACTCCATGCCCTGGCATAGGCAACAAGTGTGCCAGGAGACAGGAAATCAGCAGCATTGTTCATTGTGGTAAAAACAAGAAACAGCCCACATACTCATCAACAGGAAAATGGATAATGGAATTGTGGCATATTCAGTTTCATAATACAACAGTGAAACTGAATGAACTCTAGCTAATTACATTAAATGGATGGATCTCAAAAACATAATGCTGCACAAAAACAAAAAAAAATGCAAAATACATGCAGTATTGTACATTTCACATTTTTATAAAGTTCAAGACTAGGCAATGATATGTTTAAGTACCTATATGGGGCAAAGCTATGAAAAAAGGCAAGGAAATACTTAAAACAAAATCCTGGATTATGGTTACCTCTGGGGGCTCTGAAGAAGATGCATTAAAGGATCTTTAAAAATATCTATAATGGGGCTCCCCTGGTGGCTCAGTGGTTCAGAATCCGCCTGCCAATTAAGGGGACAGGGGTTCGTGTCCCGGTCCGGGAAGATCCCACATGCCGCGGAGCGGCTGGGCCCGTAAGCCATGGCCGCTGAGCCTGCGCGTCCGGAGCCTGTGCTCCGCAACGGGAGAGGCCACAACAGTGAGAGGCCCGCATACCACACACACACACACAAATATATATGTATATCAGTAATGTTCTGTTTCTGAAGCTAGCTGTTGAATTTAGAGGTGCATATATTGTTATAATTTTTGTGATTATTTCTCCATTAATATTTAAATGCACATCTAAGTTTGAAGAGCAATTGAAGGAGAAAGAACATTCACAACCAAAAAGTCTCTGAAAGGAAAAACCATCCTCTATGGCTAGGAAAGAAGGAAGCTGGAATTTTCACTTTAACGTTCCTTCCAAAAGTTTAAATATTTATCCCAAAAGAACCTGTGCTAATCTTGTCATTGAAAAGAAAAGACCCAACCTTAATGGGTCTTCATACATGAAGGATTAGGGAGCTGCTCCAATAAGCCGAGCTGATGAGCTGATAACGCCGATGCCATCCAAGTTCACTGCCTGTGATCATGGCAAAGCTAGGCCTTAAGAGGCAGCATGGAAAGTCCCTTCATAAAAGTTATTGATAAAATCTGCATTTCCTAAAAGGGTGAAAGGAGCTAATCAGAGCATTTTGTTTTTAATCTTAAAATTATTTTCTTTTCTTTTGGAGAGGGATTCATTACAACGGAAGCATATTTTGCCTTTGTTTCTTTCAAAGACTCAGTTGAACATGTTTGTGAGGCATCCTTCACTCACATGGGTAACAAATTACAGACAACTCTGGTAATTTGTCAGCCCCAGCATTTAGAACACTGCTGATCACAAACCAAAACCTTTCCATCTCATGTGCCTTTTTGTAACAGTGGTGCCACTTTTCTTCCTTATCATCTTGAAATTCTTCTCATGTGTCAGGTTCCTTGTTATAAAGAGAGTTTAATCTCACTCCAGTGCTCGTAACCAAATTTGAAAGAGGCCAGGCTGTCAACTAAAGTCTTTGAAAATGGTTTATTTCTATAGTAAATTGATTCATCATTGATGATTTTATTTTTTTATATTTATTTATTAATTTTGGCTGTGTTGGGTCTTCGTTGCTGTGTGTAGGCTTTCTCTAGCTGCATCGAGTGGGGGCTACTCTTCATTGTGGTGTGTGGGCTTCTCTTTGAGGTGGCTTCTCTTTTTGTGGAGTGTGGGCTCTAGGCACGTGGGCTTCATTAGTTGCAGCACACAGGCTCAGTAGTTGTGGCACACAGGCCCTGGAGTGCACGGGCTTCAGTAGTTGTGGCACATGGCTCAGTAGTTGTGGCACATGGGCTCTAGAGTGCAGGCTCACTAGTTGTGGCACATGGGCTTAATTGCTCTGTGGCATGTGGTATCTTCCCAGACCAGGGATTGAACCTGTGTCCCCTGCATTGGCAGGTGGATTCTTAACCACCACACCACCAGGGAAGTCCCTATTTTACTTTTTAATATTTATTTATTTATTTATTTTTGGCTATGCCAGGTCTTAGTTGCAGCACATGGGATCTTCATTGTGGCATGCGGGATCTTTAGTTGCAGCATGCAGGATCTTTAGTTATGGCATGCGGGATTTAGTTACCTAACCAGGGATTGAACCTGGGCCCCTGCATAGGGAGCGCGAAGTCTTACCCACTGAACCACCAGGGAAGTCCCTCACTGATGATTTTAAAATTTACTATTTCACGTGATGCTGTATTGCATTTAATCAATTTTAATGTTAATTTTAAAAAAATTATCAAAGCAGGAGATATTTAAAAATAATCAAACTCACAAACCCGAGAGCTGCTTGGAGGTAGGTTTGGGCAGCCTAAGATCCTGCCCTGAGTTCCCACAATGCCTTAGGAAATCCAAGCTCTGCCACAGGAGGTATGGACCAACCCTAGATGGATGGCTGTATCGATTCCCCAGAATGTCTGTGCTGGATACTCAGAATTAAGTGGTGTCAAGCCATGCATTATGGAGGTGGGTAAGGGACTGTTAGAGAGACTTGGCCATGGGAAAGGAGACCATCATGGCTGGGAATTGAACAAAGGGCATAAAGTACACCAGATGAAACCTCAGCTCTGGGAAACATCATGGGAAAAAATAAAGGTCAGGAGGGAGAAGCAGGAAGGCCAGGATTCTTAACTTTATCTGGAAAACATAACCTCTGGGGAGAATACCGCATGAAACAGATGGCATTTAGACCTTAGGGTCACTAGAAATGACAGACTCTGGGCAAAGTTATAATGCTTTCCTGGTCTTGATCTATTAAACAGGATATTCAACAGCCAAGAAAGAGAGAGGTTGAGATTTCCGGGCAGACACATGTACCTGAGGGTCTCTTGATAATTCAAATCCTGAGCCCCAAGGTCTTAAAGAAGATGCCATCCAAATAGTGCAAACTGGGAGCCTGGAAGCCTTCTCTGATGCCCCAAATTAACATTGATTTCTTTCCTGTTTTAGTATAACTTCTATCTATTAAGTGATTTATAAGGGATAAGCCTGTGTTAAATAGCTATGAATGTATTATCTCATTAAATTCTCACAATGACCTCAAGAAGTAGGTTATAAGTTTCCTATTCTATAGAGAAGGAAGTTGACTTAGAGGCTCAATAACCTTGCCCAAGGTCATCAGCTACTAAGTGATAGAGGTGGGATATGAACCCAAGCTAGTCTGATTCCTGAGTCCAAATGCTTAGCTAATTCCTCAACCTACTGTGTTACAAGGATCCACATTTAGTATTTGAGAACCACTGGTTTAGAACTTTGTTACAATTATCTAATTTCAGTCTGTTTCCTCAAATCTCTTCCCCACTAGCTTTTAAGCATCTTGAAAATATGGACACTGTATCCTTCTCCATTCCCTTCTTTTTCTACCCTTCCTCCTACCACTGTCCCCACCCAGCACAATGTCCAGCTTACAGCATGTGCTCAGTTAATGTTTGCTGAATGAATACATGACCTCATTCAAAGTTTAAGAGCATTGAGGGGTCAAGGCTGGTACTCAGCTGCTCCAGGTAGTATGTACAAACACTAGACAACCAAAACTGTATAGTCAGGAAGCAAGCGCACTTCAATGAAACAAACTTTAGCCCCTGAAGGATTATGCACAAGAAGGAGGAAAGTTTAGGGCAGTAAGACCAAGAATATACTCCTTGAGACATGTACAAATGGGCAGTCACAAACCAGCTTCATAGTGAAGTAGAAGCAGCACAATCAATTTAAGCTTGGTTTTATATATTGTGATAAAGGCAGGAATTGGCTTTCAGTGTATGATTTTTAGACCTGTGTTCCAAGGAGACTTAATCTTTCTAGGGAGATGCCTCAGGGCATGCTGGGGGAGGCAAAATAACAGAAGTCTGGGCCCCTAGAGCAGATACTGTTAATTGCTTTTGCAATCCTCATTTTCCTTTTTCTGTACAATAGAACCTTGACTTTGTTTAGCCCCAGGGGATAATACACCTAGCCCCCGGGGAGAAATTATAGTTTGTTTAAACCAGTGCTTTTCAAACTTTCAAGTACAAACAAATAAACTGGGGATCCAGATAAAATACAGATTCTTATTTCGTAGGTGGAGACTAAAGTCCCCAGGTGATGCTGTTACCATTGGTCCCCAGAGGACATTTTAAGTAGCGAGGTTCCAAACCAATGATTCTCAACTATGATTGCAGTCACCTGGGTAGGTTCTGCTTTCATTGGTTAGGAGTTAAGCTTGGGATTAGTTTTGTTTTGTTTTTCTTAAAAAGAAAAACAAACAAAAAAAGATCTCCAGGCAATTAATTTTTTTATAGACATTCCAGCCCCCAGGGCCATTTTTATTTTTAAATTTATTGATTAATTAATTTATTTTTGGCTGTGTTGGGTCTTTGTTGCTGAGTGTGGGCAAGCGGGGGACTACTCTTCATTACAGTGCTTGGGCTTCTCATTGCAGTGGCTTCTCTTGTTGCAGAGCACAGGCTCTAGGCATGTGGGTTTCAGTAGCTGCGGCATGTGGGCTCTTCCCGGACCAGGGCTTGAACCCGTGTCCCCTGCATTGGCAGGCAGATTCTTAACCACTGAGCCACCAGGGAAGTCCTCCAGGCAACTTAAATGCGCTTGGTTTAGATCCATGTTGGGAAGTCTGTATTCCTTTGCTTCATGTTAGTCTAAAGTTGAGCAGAAAAACCAGTTCTGGTCAATGAGATGTAAGGGCAAGTCTACCAAAGGAATTCTGGGGAAGATTCTCTTCCTTGACAAAACTGGTGCAAGATGAAAGCTCCTGCTTGCTTCCCTCCTTCCTGAGGTGCTGCTGTATTAAATGAAATGTCTGGAGTTGTGGGTGTCATCTTATGCCTAGGGAAGGTGACACCACAACACTGAGGGTAGCAGAGAAGAAAAACAGAAAGAGCCTGAGTCCTTGATGAGGCTGACCCACTACTGCACCAACTTTGAAACATCTATTGTTCCAGCTGCTATTTCTGGGCAACAAACCATCCAAGGCTGTGACCTAAAACCATGGCCATTTTGTAATGTTCACAGTTCTGAGGGTCAGGAATTTGGACACACTGAGAATGGTTTGTCTCTGCTCTCTCACGTCTGAGGCTTTAGATGGGGAAAGCTCCCACAAATACCTGGGTGTGGCTCAAACAGCAAGAGAATGGAGTCACCTGAGGTCTTCTTCACTCACACATGGGGAGTGTGGGCTGAGAAGACTGGAAACCAGGCACAGCTGAGACCAGAGCTCGGACATACAGCCTCTCCATGCAGCTTGGGCTTCCTCACAGCACAGTGACTGGGTTCAGAAAGGGGGTGTCCTGAGAGAGGGCATTCAGAAACCCAGCTTTTTAAGAGAGCTAGATAAAAGTACATGGCCTTTTCTTTCTCAGCTGTATGTATACATCCCTGGGCTAAAGGAGAAGAATAGCATATTCAGAAGGATGCACCTTGATCTGGAAGTCATGCAGCATCACTTCTGTCACATTCTGTCCGGTAGAAGTGAGTCACAAAGGCCAGATTCAGGAAGAGGGCACTTATATGCCACTTCTTGGTGAGAGAATGGCAGTGTCACATAGCATAAAAACACGTGGGATGGATGGTATTATTGCAGCCATCTTGGCATATAGAAACGTGCACCCTACTTCCAGACTTTGTATTAAGACAGTCAATATATATCTCTCTCTTTAAAGTCACTGCCAGCTGGATACTGTTATCTTCAGCAGAAGTACCCTAACTGATAAAATTCCTTACCCCAACTTCAATGAAGGTAATCGTGTTACTATTTGTTTTGTATATTCAGTCTTGTAGGAGATTTTATGAGTGTGGGGAGACCCATAGCCTTAGAAGTGATGAAATGTGAGAGATACAGATGTGTAGAGATATGCAATCTCTTGGCCTTTGGAACAGCTGGGCCAGGTTGGAGGCTGAGCCCTGAGCTGTGAGAGGCTTCACTCACTGTGAACAGGCTCCATGACATGAAAAAAAGTTTAGAAAAAATTACTGTTGAGTAGTGGTCTTCAAACTCTGTTAACGTGTCCCTAGAAGAATTTTGAAAACTTCCATACCTTCTTTCCCGTTTTTAAGTTATCTAAAAGCTTAAATGAGCTTTCACTATGAGCTTAAATAATTGCACAGAGATACACAGACAGCTGGGGAAGACTAGAAGCCCCATTGGTTTAGGGAGCCTGATTACTCATCACATGAGGTGTCTCCTTCATTGGCGCCCCTCTGGGATATTTTCACACCCTGAGGGAATAGACCAAAGTAAGGTTTATACGCAAAGAACATGCTTTTCTTTGTAAAGGGCTGTGGTAGGGAGACCATATATCTTCTCAAGTTGAATATTTTTGAGAGTAAAAGGGAACACTGTTAATAACGACTCTAAGGAAAAAGCATAAACCAGGAAAATCAGGATAGTGACCCTAGTTATTGGAATACTAGTAAGTTATAGGGCAAGCCAGTTTACAAAGGAAAATTCATGGAAACTGAAGAGCTGGTCATTATTTCACTGAAAACTGTCCATATTCAGTACTCTTTGAAATGTTTTCCATTTATTTCCAAAGTTGGTGGGTTGTGTTGAAACATAGAAGTCCTTATATAGGAAAAAGGAAACTTGCCATCTTTTCTAATGCCTTCTATAATCCTCCCAAAGAAATGCTTGTTCTTGCCCATGGCAGGTCTGGGTTCAGGGAGCAACTAATAAGGCAACTGGGTGCCATGGACATAGATAGTGAATAAATACATTCATTGTGGGATAATGTCCTTTCTGATAGGTTTGAGAAACCCTTGTTTTATTTGACAGCTTAACTCCTGATGGAAGGCCGTTGTCCCTGGGCTTTGCAAATAAGTTTCTAGAGAGGGAATCTCCTGGAACCTTATTCAAGAACTAAAAGAGAGAGTCCCCTAGCAAGACAGTGCTGTGGTACCTCCCCTTTTCCTGGCAGGATTTTTTCTAGAAAGCGAAACCCAGCACCCACTCTTCCTCTCCTACCTGTCTGCTCTTCTCTTGAGAGAGACAGGGCCTCAGCAGCAGCCTTCACAGCTTCCTGGCAGCATCAGCCCCCAGGCACACGCCCACTACTTTTTAATTCACTTTACCTCTTTTTTTCTTTAGCTGTTTCTGCTTTATCTCCATTACTAGCTGAGTTGCACCTGGTCACTGCCTCATGATTGGCACAAAGAGAGAATAACACACAGGATCCTGGCCTCAGCAATGAGGATCAAATACTCCCCACCTACTTTTTATCTCTTCCCACTTCCCGTCTGCATCTCTCCATCTCCCCAGGATCACCCAAATGATGGCACCATTTCAGGTATGGGTGCAAGTTAGGAGCAGAGGCAGGGGTCATGGAGAGCTCAGCTCGCATGAAGGGCAGCCCAGCAAATCCCCTTCTTTTATGATTAGCATGATCCCCAGTCACTTAATGGCTATCAGCATAGGAAGTTGCTGGAAATTTGATGTCATTCCCCATGTCAAGTCATAAAGCCAACAGGGTTACCATTCAGCTGCTGATCAAAGAATCAAATGAAAGGTCAAAACCAGCACCCTAGTCAATATACTATTTGGAAATTATTGGAATAATTTTACAAATGAAATGTATTAGAAATAATATGACTAGGTAAGAAAAATATATGATATATCATTTTAACTTCCTTAGTCAATAAAGACAGTATGTTATATTTAACAGTTGACTTATCAATTATATTATTATACTACTTGAATATTTTGAATATTAGTTTTTGCCACTTTATATCCCAAGTTCAAGAGGCCACCCTAGATGTCTGGATATGTTTTCTTCATTTGCATGGTTTCCTTTTTCTTTTACTAGTGCAATGGATTAAATGTTAGTAGAGTTTTAATCACCTTGCCTTCACATTTTCTTTTAAGATCTATAATGGAGTGGCTATCATCTTATTTTATAAGTGGAAAAACAGTGGGTTCAGAACAATCAAATGTATGCCAGTGAGTTTCAATAATTTCGAATTTCCATAGAATATCCATTTCAGTCCTCTACTCCTCAAAAAACCCCTCTCACATCATGTCCCTCAGTGAAAAGTCTCATCAATTTCAGGAAGCTCTGAATAATTACCTAATGGCTCAGAATTAGCCACTGAGTCACTGGGTAGTATTGTGGTAGCTGAAAAATAGTCCACGTTCACAACCAAATCCCTGGAAACTGTGAGTGTTATTTTTTTTATAATTTTTAAATTTATTTATATTTTTATATAGCAGGTTCTTATTAGTCATCAATTTTATACACATCAGTGTATACATGTCAATCCCAATTGCCCAATTCATCACACCATCACCACCACCCCTGCCACTTTCCCCCTTTGGTGTCCATAGGGTTCTCTACATCTGTGTCTCAATTTCTGCCCCGCAAACCGGTTTCTCTGTACCATTTTACTAGGTTCCAAATATATGTGTTAATATACGATCTTTGTTTTTCTCTCTCTGACTTACTTCACTCTGTATGACAGTCTCTAGATCTATCCACGTCTCAACAAATAACTCAATTTCATTCCTTTTTATGGCTGAGTAATATTCTATTGTATATATGTACCATTCATCTGTCGATGGGCATTTAGGTTGCTTCCATGACCTGGCTATTGTAAATAGTGCTGCAATGAACATTGGGGTGCATGTTTCTTTTTGAATTATAGTTTTCTCTGGGTATATGCCCAGTAGTGGGGTTGCTGGATCATATGGTAATTCTATTTTTAGGTTTTTAAGCGACCTCCATACTGTTCTCCATAGTGGCTGTATCAATTTACATCCACACCAACAGTGTAAGAGGGTTCCCTTTTCTCCACACCCTCTCCAGCATTTCTTGTTTGTAGATTTTCTGATGATGCCCATTCTAACCGGTGTGAGGTGATACCTCCCTGTAGTTTTGAATTGCATTCCCATTTTTGGATTGGGTTGTTTGCTTTTTAAATATTGAGCTCCATGAGCTGTTTATATATTTTGGAGATTAATCCTTTGTCCGTTGATTCGTTTGCAAATATTTTCTCCCATTCTAAGGACTGTCTTTTCATCTTGTTTATGGTTTCCTTTGTTGTGCAAAAGCTTTTAAGTTTCATTAGGTCCCATTTGTTTATTTTTGGTTTTATTTCCATTCTATAGGAGGTGGATCAAAAAAGATCTTTCTGTGATTTATGTCAGAGTGTTCTTCCTATGTTTTCCTCTAATAGTTTTATAGTGTCCAGTCTTACATTTAGGTCTCTAATCCATTTTGAGTTTATTTTTGTGTGTGGTGTTAGGGAGTGTTCTAATTTCATTCTTTTACATGTAGCTGTCCAGTTTTCCCAGCACCACTTATTGAAGAGACTGTCTTTTCTCCATTGTGTATCCTTGCCTCCTATGTCATAGATTAGTTGACCATAGGTGTGTGGGTTTATCTTTGGGCTTTCTATCTTGTTCCATTGATCTATGTTTCTGTTTTTGTGCCAGTACCATATTGTCTTGATTACTGTAGCTTTGTAGTATAGTCTGAAGTCAGGGAGACAGATTCCTCTAGCTCTGTTTCTTTCCCTCAAGACTGCTTTGGCTATTCGGGGTCTTTTGTGTCTCCATACAAATTTTAATATTTTGGTACTAGTTCCGTAAAATATGCCTTTGGTAATTTGATAGGTATTGCATTGAATCTGTAGATTGCTTTGGGTAGTATAGTCATTTTCACAATATTGAGTCTTCCAATCCAAGAACATGGTATATCTCTCCACTTATTTCTATCATCTTTAATTTCTTTCATCAGTGTCTTAAAATTTTCTGCATACAGGTCTTTTGTCTCCCTAGGTAGGTTAATTCCTAGGTATTTTATTCTTTTTGTTGCAATGGTAAATTGGAGTGTTTCCTACATTTCTCTTTCAGATTTTTCATCATTAGTGTATAGGAATAGAAGAGATTTCTGTGTATTAATTTTGTATCCTGCAATCTTACCAAATTTATTGATTAGCTCTAGTAGTTTTCTGGTGGCATCTTTAGGATTCCATAGGTATAGTATGATGTCATCTGCAAAGTGACAGTTTGACTTCTTCTTTTCCACTTTGTATTCCTTTTATTTCTTTTTCTTCTCTGATTGCCATGGCTAGGACTTCCAAAACTAAGTTGAATAATAGTGGCAAGAGTGGACATCCTTGTCTTGTTCCTGATCTTACAAGACATGTTTTCAGTTTTTCACCATTGAGAATGATGTTTGCAGTGGGTTTGTTGTATATGGCCTTTATTATGTTGAGGTAGGTTCCCTCTATGCCCACTTTCTGGAGGGTTTTTATCATAAATGGATGCTGAATTTTGTCAAAAGCTTTTTCTGCATGTATTGAGATGGTCATATGGTTTTTATTTTTCAATTTTTAATATGGTGTATTACATTGATTGACTTGCATATATTGAAGAATCCTTGCATCACTGGGGTAAATCCCACTTGATCATGGTGTATGATCCTTTTAATGTGCTGTTGGATTCTGTTTGCTAGTATTTTCTTGAGGATTTTTGCATGTATATTCATCAGTGATATTGGTCTGTAATTTTCTTTTTTTATAGTATCTTTGTCTGGTTTGGGTATCAGGGTGATGTGGCCCCATAGAATGAGTTTGGGAGTTTTCCTTCCTCTGCAATTTTTTGTAAGAGTTCGGGAAGGATGAGTGTTACCTCTTCTCTAAATGTTTGATAGAATTCACCTGTGAAGCCATCTGTTCCTGGACTTCTGTTTGTTGGAAGATTTTTAATCACAGTTTCAATTTCATTACTTGTGATTGGTCTGTTCATATTTTGTATTTCTTCCTGGTTCAGTCTTGGAAGGTTATACCTTTCTAAGAATTTGTCCATTTCTTCCACATTGTCCATTTTATTGGCATAAAGTTTATTGGCATAAAGTCTCTTAGGATGCTTTGTATTTCTGCGGTTTCTATTGTAACTTCTCCTTTTTATTTGTAATTTTACTGATTTGAGTCCTCTCCCTCTTTTTCATGATTAGTTGGCCAATAGTTTATCAATTTTGTTTATTTTCTCCAAGAACCAGCTTTTAGTTTTATTGATCTTTGCTATTGTTTTCTTTGTTTCTATTTCATTTATTTCTGCTCTGATCTTTATGATTTCTTTCCTTCTGCTAACTTTGGGTTTTGTTTGTTCTTCTTTCTCTAGTTCCTTTAGGTGTAACGTTAGATTGTTTATTTGAGATTTTTCTTGTTTCTACAGGTAGGCTTGTATAGCTATAAACTTCCTTCTTAGAAGTGCTTTTGCAGCTTCCTATAGGTTTTGGATTGCTGTGTTTTCATGGTCATTTGTCTCTAGGTAATATTTGATTACCTCTTTGATTTCTTCAGTAATCTCTTGGTTATTTAGTAATGTTGTTGGGAGATTTTTAATCACAGTTTCAATTTCATTACTTGAGATTGGTCTGTACATATTTTCTATTTCTTCCTGGTTCAGTCTTGGAAGGTTATACCTTTCTAAGAATTTGTCCCTTTCTTCCAAGTTGTCCATTTTATTGGCATAGTGTTGCTTGCAGTAGTCTCTTAGGAAGCTTTGTATTTCTACAGTGCCAGTTGTAACTTCTCCTTTTTCATTTCTAATTTTATTGAATTGAGTCCTCTCCCTCTTTTTCTTCATGTGTCTGGCTAATGGTTTATCAATTTTCTTTATCTTTTCAAAAAACCAGCTTTCAGTTTTACTGATCTTTGCTATTGTTTTCTTTGTTTCTATTCATTTATTTCTGCTCTGATCTTTATGATTTCTTTCCTTCAACTTGGTTTCGTTTGTTCTTCTTTCTCTAGTTCCTTTAGGTGTAACGTTAGATTGTTTATTTGAGATTTTTCTTGTTTCTACAGGTAGGCTTGTATAGCTATAAACTTCCTTCTTAGAAGTGCTTTTGCAGCTTCCTATAGGTTTTGGATTGCTGTGTTTTCATGGTCATTTGTCTCTAGGTAATATTTGATTACCTCTTTGATTTCTTCAGTAATCTCTTGGTTATTTAGTAATGTATTGTTAACCTCCATGTGTTTGTGTTTTTTACCCTGTAATTCATTTCTAATCTCATAGTGTTGTGGTCAGAAAAGATGCTTGATATGATTTCAATTTT
>NW_020173111.1:2677257-2689454 GCF_003031525.2 Neophocaena asiaeorientalis asiaeorientalis | reverse complement strand
TTTTGATTTCCTCTTTGATTTCTTCAGTGATCTCTTGGTTATTTAGTAACATATTGTTTAGCCTCCACGTGTTTGTGTTTTTTACATTTTTTTCCCTGTTATTGATATCTAATCTAATAGCATTGTGGTCAGGAAAGATGCTTCATATTATTTCAATTTTCTTAAATTTACTGAGACTGGATTTGTGACCCAAGATGTAATCTATCCTGGAGAATGTTCCATGCGCACTTGAGAAGAAAGTGTAATCTGCTGGTTTTGGATGGAATGTCCTGTAAATATCAGTTAAATCTATCTGGTCTATTGTGTCATTTAAAACTGCTGTTTCCTTATTTATTTTGATTTTGGATGATCTGTCCATTATACAAGTGAGGTGTGAAAGTCCCCCACTATTGCTGTGTTACTGTCAATTTCCTCTTTTATAGCAGTTGCCTTATGTATTGGGGTTGGATGGAATGTCCTATAAATATCAATTAAATCTATCTCATCTATTGTGTCACTTAAAGCTTGCATTTCCTTATTAATTTCTGTTTGGATGATCTGTCCATTGGTGTAAGTGAGGTGTTAAAGCCCCCATATTATTGTGTTACTGTAGATTTCCTCTTTTATAGCTGTTAGCGGTTGCCTTATGTATTGAGGTGCTCCTATGTTGGATGCATATATATTTATAATTGTTATATCTTCTTCTTGGATTGATCCCTTGATCATTATGTAGTGTCCTTCCTTGTCTGTTGTAACATTCTTTATTTCAAAGTCTATTTTATCTGATATGAGTATTGCCACTCCAGCTTTCTTTAGATTTCCATTTGCGTGGAATATCTTTTCCCATGCCCTCACTTTCGGTCTGTATGTGTATCTAGGTCTGAATTGGTCTCTTGTAGACAGCATATATATGGGCCTTGTTTTTGTATCCATTCAGCCAGTCTGTGTCTTTTGGTTGGAGCATTTAATCCATTCACGTTTTAGGTAATTATCTAAATATATGTTCCTATTACCATTTTCTTAATTCTTATGGGTTTGTTTTTGTAGGTCCTTTTCTTCTCTTGTGTTTCCCACTTAGAGAAGTTCCTTTAGCATTTGTTGTAGAGCTGGTTTGGTGGTGCTCAATTCTCTTAGCTTCTGCTTGTCTGTAAAGCTTTTGGTTTCCCCATCGTACCTGAATGATATCCCTGCCAGGTAGAGTAATCTTGGTTGTGGGTTCTTCCCTTTCATCACTTTAAATATGTCATGCCACTCCCTTCTGGCTTGTGAAGTTTCTGCTGAGAAATCATCTGTTAACCTTATGGGGGTTCCCTTGTATATTATTTGTCATTTTTCCCTTGCTGCTTTCAATAATTTTTCTTTGCTTTTAATTTTTGCCAATTTGATCACTATGTGTCTCCATGTGTTTCTCCTTGGGTCTATCCTGTATGGGATAGACTGTATGGGACTCGCTGCACTTCCTGGACCTGGGTGGCTATTTCCTTTCTGATGTTAGGAAAGTTTTCGACTATACTCTCTTCAAATATTGTCTAGGGTCCTTTCTCTCTCTCTTCTCCTTCTGGGACCCCTATAATGTGAATGTTGTTGTGTTTAATGCCGTCCCAGAGGTTTCTTAGGCTGCCTTCATTTCTTTTCATTCTTTTTTCTGTATTCTGTTCTGCAGCAGTGAATTCCACCATTTTGTCTTCCAGGTCACTTATCCATTCTTCTGCCTCAGTTATTCTGCTACTGATTTCTTCTAGTGTAGTTTTCATTTCTGTTATTGTATTGTTCATCTCTGTTTGTTTGTTCTTTAATTCTTCTAGGTCTTTGTTAAACATTTCTTGCATCTTCTCGATCTTTGCCTCCATTCTTTTCCTGAGGTCCTGGGTCATCTTCACTATCATTATTCTGAATTCTTTTTCTGGATGGTTGCCTATCTCCACTTCATTTAGTTGTTTTCTGGGGTTTTATCTTGTTCCTTTATGTGGTACATAGTCCTCTGCCTTTTCATCTTGTCTATCTTGCTGTGAATGTGATTTTTGTTCTACGGGCTTCAGGATTGTAGTTCTTCTTGCTTCTGCTCTCTGCCCTTTTGTGAGTGTTACTTTATATGGCAAAAGAACTTTGCAGATGTCATTAAGTTAAGGATCTTTGGGTGGGGAGATTACTGGATTATGTGGGTGGGCTCTTAAGTGTAATCATAAGCATCCTTATAAGAGAGAAGCAGAGAGAGATTGGACTACAGAGAAGGCAGAGTGAAGATGAGGTAGAAATAGGTTTGAAGATGCTGTGATGCTGACCTTCGTGATGAAAGAATGGCCCACGAGCCAAGGTGTACAAGGAATGTAGTTCTAGAAGCTGGAAAAGGCAAGGAATAGAGTCTTCCCTAGAAGATCCTGAGGGAGTGCAGCCTTGCCAACAGCTGATTTCAGCTCAGGGAAACCCATTTCAGACACTTAACCTCCAGAACTGTGAAAGAATAAATGTGCATTGTTTAAAGCTCCCAGGTTTATGGTAATTTGTTACATCAGCCATAGGAAACAAATGCAGTGATGTACAACAGGACTTTCTTGGTCAGGGAGAGGCCTAACTATATTCTGAGATTTCTATAGGCTACTGATATGAAGTTAACTAACCAGGCATTCATGGAGTATCAGAATTCCTCTGTAGCAGGGGAACAAAACGTCTACTGACTGCAAAAACATCTCACTGGCTGACACCCTTGTAACCCTAGTAACCCCAGGAAACTAAAGAGCTGGAAGTCTTCAATTAAGCCAGTAACTTAAGAAAAAGGGCCAGAATCTCACAAGGGAGACAGAACATTTACATCTTCATTAAAGGCTACTAAGTTATATGACTCAAGAAAGTCACTGGCAATCTCTTCAGATCAGAATTCCATTTCTGTGGTTTTAACCACAAAACCTCTGTGGATCTTATACTACATGGCAACTGTGGGATCTACTGTCACATTTTAGAAGCTAAATTATTTCTCCAGTATTTTGACTTGCAACAGGGACCCAAGTAAAAGTTATGAGGTGGTCAACATTGTTGTATGTTATCGTAAGTCAGCTCTCCAAGTTTTCCTATACTGGGCATCTGGTTTATTATCAGATGATATCATTCCTTTTATAAGGTGGTAGCAGAGCTAAAGGGCACTGATCTTGGAGTCAAGACGTTAATGCCATCTGATTAGGCAGGGGAGGAAGACACAAAAGAAAAGTTTAAATGCTGAAATAATGGAAGAATGTCCAGTAGGCTTTAAAATTGATCCTTAGAGTATCCTTGAAATCAGAAGTACAACACCCATGACTATTTTTTAAAATATTTTCTAATCTTTTGCTTCTACTTTCCATACTCGACTCACTTTACTCTCAGTGGTGTAACAAAAGAAAGTATCAGTTTCTGGATTTTGAAGCATAAAAAAATGGCTAGACATCCTGTAATTATCCCAGTAGTTTCCAAGACAGAATAACACCTATTCTTTATTCCAGGCCCCAGACCTAAAATTGAATATCTTATAAATACAAGTACCTCTCTGAGGAGTAGAGAGGTATATGCACATTTAAATTAAATGATTAAAAAGAGTTTTATCTGAGGTACAACTATGGGATTGTTCTCAATATGTAGATAAAGACTAATGGTAAGGAGTATAATACATATAATCCAATGTTTAAGAATGCAGGTTACAGACTAGACTGCCACGTTTGAATCTCAAGCCCCACTACTAGCTGTATAACTCTGGGTGAGATGTTAATTTTTCTAAGCTTTATTTCACTAATCTTTAAAATGATGATAATAATAGTACCTACCTCCTAGGGCTATTTTGAATATATATACATATATAATACACATAAACGTGCTTAGTACAAGCTTGAAAAATATTAAATGCTCAATAAATGTCAGCTACTTATAGATGGCCTTGAGACCAATAAGAATATGAATTGAAATAGCACATTAAATTATAATTTGTCATAATCTTGTTTAACAAATAATGACTGAAGGGAAAAAGCTAAGGAGACATTTTAGATATGCAACTGGTTACTAAAAAAATTTTTATGTAATATATATACAACTTGTTTTTTATTACTATGAACAAGTTGCATATATTTTGAACACCAAAAAGATCAAAGGATATATAAGAAAAAGTCCTCCTCTTACTGCAGAACTTCAATTCCATTCTACAGAAGTAACCCCACACACGTACACAGACATGCACAAATGCATTTGTGTGTGTATATGTAATATTATCCCAGTTTGACTCCCTGATTTCCTTCTTTTTCCGCTACCAGAAATTCTTTACCCAGCAGCCAGAGTGAGCCCTAAAATATACTATATCATGTCATTTAATTTCCTTGCTTCAAACACTCCAATGGTTTCCCATCAGACTTAAACAAAATATGAACTCCCTCTGCATTACAAAGAGCTGTGCGCTCTGGCCGCTGCCTCTCCTTTTGACCTTACCATCTTCCACCCTTCCCAGACCAAGCTCGGGGCACACTGGCTCCCCCTGGATGGAGAACATTCAGGCTCAGTCTGGCCTCAAGCCCTTCACTCTGTTTCCTCTGCTTGGTGTGCTCTTCCTCATGATCTCTGCATAGTTCTATCTCTTGTTTTATTCAGATCTCAGAGGAAACCTGGCTCCAGCTGAGGACTTGCTGACAAGACAATCCACATAGCCACCTGGTCCTTCTCCAACATCTCAAGCTATTTTGAGTCTCTGCATAACATTGAACACTGCTGTATATTTTTCTGGTTTGTTTGTTTCTTTTTATTTATTCATATGTTTATTTGTGTAGTTGCCAGCTTCCCTGTTCCCTAGAACAGAAGCTCCCTGAGAGCAAGACTTGATCTTTTTCATTCCTGTGCTTCTTTCACCTGGAAGAACTCTGGAATTCAATAAATGCCTAATCATGCTTCAGATATTTTTGAAAGAATGGATGAAGGAAAATGAATGAGGTTTGTTTAGGTTCTTCTTCCAAGTACTTGTAAAAATGTTGCTAGCATCATACTTAGGCATACATCTTGTACATGTCAGTTAATTGCCAAAAGTTTAATTATTGAGTCACAGCTATGTGCAATTTAAATTTTCATAGTTTTTCCAAATTGCCTTTGAACAAAGTTATACCAATTTATATGATGAGTGGATACCTTGAGTCTTCTCTTAAGTGACTTTATGTCACAATATTGGAGAAAAATTATCTCAATTTGGGATAAAGCTTGGGACACTATGATCTCATAACCTTGCAATGCAAAAAGGAGAGCCAAAGTGCAGAAGTCACAATGGCTCTTCTGAACACTGAAGAATACACATTTACTGATGATTAGAGGACTTAATGTGAGAAGCATGCACATCTACTCTTAAAAAATTTTTTTTAATTGAAGTATAATTAACTTAAAATATTATATGTTTCAGGTGTACAACATACTGATTCAATAGATTATACTCCAAATAAAGTTATTATAAAATTTTGTCTATATCCTCTGTGCTGTATATTACATCCTTGTAACTTATTTCTTGTATACCTAGCAGTTTATACCTCTTAACCCCCTTAAACTATCTTGCTCCTGCACTAATCCCTCTCCCCTCTGGTAGCCACTAGTTTGTTCTCTGTATCTGTGAGTCTGTTTCTGTTTTGTTTTATTTTTTAGATTTCACATATAAGTGAAAACATATAGTATTTGTCTTTCTCTGTCTGATTTATTTCACTAAGCATGATACCCTCCAGGTCCAGCTATGTTATCACAAAGACAAAATTTCATTTTTTATGGATGAGTAATAATCGTTTGTGTGTATGTGTGTGTGTGTGTGTGTGTGTGTGTGCATGTACATATATATATCTCACATCTGTTGGTGGACACTTGGGTTGTTTCCATATCTTGGCTAAATAAGGCTGATATGAACATTAGGGTGCATACATCTTTTCAAATTAGCATTTTCCTTTTCTTCAGATAAATACCCAGGTATGGTATTGCTGAATCATATGGCAGTTTTATTTTTACTTTTTTGAGGAACCTCCATACTGTTTTCCATAGTGGTTGCACCAATTTACATTCTCACCAACAGTGCATGAGGGTTTACTTTTCTCCACATCTTTGTCAACACTTGTTATTTGTTATCTTTGATGATAACCACTCTGATAGGTGTGAGGTGATATCTCATTGTGGTTTTGAGTTGCATTTCTCTGATTATTAGTGATGTTGAGCAACTTTTCATGTGCCTATTGTCCATCTGTATGTGTTCTTTTTTTTTTTGTCATGGCATGTGACTTGTGGGATCTTAGTTCCCCAACCAGAGATTGAACCTGTGCCCCCTGCAATGGAAGCACAGAACCCTAAGAACTGGACCACCAGGGAATTCCATCTGTATGTGTTCTTTAGAAAAATGCCTATTCAGATCTTCTGCTCATTTTTAAATCAGGTTATTTTTTTGAAATATTGAGCTGTATGAGTTCTTTACATATTTTGGCTATTAACCCATATCAGACATATAGTTTGCAAACATCTTCTCCCATTCAGTAGGTTTTTCTTTTCATTTTGTTGATAGTTTCTTCACTGTGCAAAACCATTTTAGCTTCATGTAGTCTCATTTATTTAGTTTTACTTCTGTTTCCTTTGACTAAGTAGACATATACAAAAAATATTGCTAAGATCCATGTCAAAGAGTGTACTACCTAGGTTTTTCTTCTAGGATTTTTATGGTTTCAGGTCTTACATTTATGTCTTTCATCCACTTTGAATTTATTTTTGTATATGGTGTGAGAAAGAAGTGCAATTTGATTCTTTTGCATGTAGCTGTCCAGTTTTCCCAGCACCACTTGTTGAAGAGACTGTCTTTTCCCCACTGTATGTTCTTGCTTCCTTTGTCATGGAGTAACTGACCATATGTGTGTGGGTTTATATCTGGGTTCTCTATTCTGTTCCATTGATCCATGTGTCTGTTTTTGTGCCAATACCATACTACTTTGATGACTGTAGCTTTATAGTATAGTCTGTTACAGAATGTGATAGCTCTAGCTTTGTTCTTTTTTCTCAAGATTACTTTGGCTATTCAGGGTCTTTTATGATTCCATAGAAATTTTAAGATTATTAGTTCTAGTTCTGTGAAAAATGTCATGGGTATTTTGTTAGGGATTACATTAAATCTGTCAATTGCTTTGGGTAGTATGGACATAACAGTATTAATTCTTCCAGTCCATGAACACAGGATACCTTTCCATTTATTCGCATTGTTTCAACTTTCTTCATCAATATTTTATAGTTTTCACAGTATAGGTCTTTTACCTCCCCGGTTAAATTCATTCCTAGGTATTTCATTATTCTGATGCATTTGTAAATGGGATTTTTTCTTGAATTCTCTTTCTGATAGTTCATTATTAGTGTATACAAATGCAAGAGATTTCTGTATATTAATTGTGTATCCTGCAACTTTACTGAATTCATTAATAGTTCTAATAGATTTTGGTGGAGTCTTTAGGGTTTTTTACATATTTGTCATCTGCAAACAGTGAAAGTTTTCCTTCTTCCTTTCCAATTTGGATGATTCTTGTCTGACTGACATGGTTAGGATTTCCAATACTATGTTAAATAGAAATGGTGAGAGTGGGCATCTTTGTCTTATTCCTGATCTTAGAGGAAAAGCTTTCAACTTTTCACCATTGAGTATGATGTTAACTGTGAGTTTGTCATAAATGGCCTTCTGGTGAGGTATGTTCCCTCTACCTAACTTCGTTGAGAATTTTGATCATGAATGGATGTTGAATTTTATCAAACTCTTTTTCTGTATCTATAGAGAATGTCATGCAATTTTTATCCTTCACTTTGTTAATGTGGCATATCACACTGATTGATTTGCAGATATTGAACTATCCTTACATCTCTGGAATACATCCCACTTGATCATGATGTATGATCCTTTATATGGATTGTTGAATTTGGTTTGCTAATATTTTGCTGAGTATTTTTACATCTATGTGCATCAGGGATATTGGCTTTTAATTTTCTTTTTTTTTTTTTAGTGTCTTTGTCTAGTTTTTGTATCAGGGTAGTGCTGGCCTTGTACAATGAGTTTGGAAATGTTCCATTTTCTTCAATTTTTTGGAATAGTTTGAGAAGCATAGGTATTAACTCTTTTCAATTGTCTGGTAAAATTCCCCTGTGAAGCTGTTTAGTCCTAGACTTTTGTTTGTTGGAAGTTTTTTGATTACTGATTCAACATCAAAACTAGTCATCAGTCTGTTCAGTTTTTCTATTTCTTCCTGACTCAGTCTTAGAAAATTGTATTTTTCTAGGAATTTATCCATTTCTTCTAGGTTGTCCAATTTGTTGGCATATAATTGTTTATAGTATTCTCTTATGATTGTTTATATTTCTGTGATATTGGTTTAACTTCTCCTTTTTCATTTCTAATTTTATTTATCTGAGCCCTAAGTCTTTTTTCTTAATGAGCCTGGCTCATCAATTTTGTTTATATTTTCAAAAAAGCTCTTAGTTTCATTGATTTTTAAATTATTTTTGTTGCTATTTTATCTCCTCTCTGATCTTTATTATTTTCTTATTTCTTCTGAATTTGGGCTTTGATTTTTCTTCTTTTGCTAATTCCTTTAGATGGAAAGTAAAATTGTTTACTTGCAATATTTTTTGTTTCTTGGGAATAGAAATAGACCTGTTTTATAAACTTCTGTCTTAAAACTGCTTTTTTGCATCCCATAGATTTTAGGAAGTTATGTGGTTATTTTCACTCATCTCAAGGTATGTTTTGATTTCCTCTTTGACTTCTTCATTGACCCATTGGTTTTTTTATTAGCAAGTTGTTTAGCCTCCCCATGTTTGTGATTTTCCCCCACTTTTCTTCCTGTATTTGATTTCTAGTTTCCCACCCTTATGGTTGGAAACAATGCTTGATATAATTTCAATCTTAAATTTATTGTGACTTTTTTTATGGCTTAGTATGTAATCTATCCTGGAGAACATTCCACATACACTTGAAAAGAATGTGTATTCTGCTGTTTTGGGGTGGAATATACAGTAGATATTTACTAAGTCCACCTGGTCTGATGTGTTACTTAAGGCCACTGTTTCCTTATTGATCTTCTGTTTGGATGATCTATCCATTGATGTGAGTGGGGTATTAAAGTTCCCTACTATTATTGTATTACAGTTAATTTCTCCCTTTATGTCTGGTAATATTTGCTTTATATATTTAGTTACTCCTGTATTAGGTGCATACATGTTTGTGATCGCTATAGCCTCTTCTTGGATTGACCCCCTTTTCATTATATAATGCCCATTTTTGTCTTTTATTACAGACTTTGCTTTAAAGTATACTTGGTCTGATATGAGTGTTGCTATCCTAGCTTTATTTTCTTTTCCATTTTAATGGAATATCTTTTTCCATACCTTCACTTTCAGTCTGTATGTGTCTTTAGCTCTGGAGGGTTTTTTTTTTGGTAGACAGCATATTGATGGGGCTTATTTTTTTGTTTGTTTGTTTTTTGTTTGTTTGTTTTTATCCAATCAGCCACCCTATGTCTTTTTTGGATCATTTAGTCCATTGACATTTAAAGTGCTTACTGATAGGTATGTATTTGTTGCCATTTTGTACTTGTTTTCTGGTTGTTTTTGTAGTTCTTCTCTGTTCTTTTTTCTTTTAGTCTCTTACCTTGTGATGTGATGATTTTCTTTAGTGTTATGTTTGGGTTCCTTTCTCTTTATTTATTTTTGTGTGTGTATCTATTGTAGGTTTTTGATTTGTGGTTACCATAAAGTTCACATATATCAACCTATAACTATATCTGCTTGTTTTAAGTGGATATGGCTTGCTTTTAAAAGCCTCTCATTACCCAGGAGTCTTATGTTTATATTTTTAGCAGAAAACAGGTGTCTTCCTAATCAACATTCATCATAATTTTTCCAAGTGTGTAAGTGTAATTTACAACAACAAAAATCTTAGTGTATGAGAATTGGATTGAGACTCAGAAAACAATGGCAAAAACAGGAATCCTGTTCAAAAAGATTCTCAAATTCCATGAGTTTCTCTCCACTAAATGTTTCTTTCTCTTGCCCTTTGAGTCATCTGTGCCAAGAACCTCAGAGTTCTGTGTAGTAGTAACTGGAAAATACCCTACTAAGTAATTTATATCTGTATGTTAATATCTGTTTAACTATATCAAGAAGGCCACTGATGAAAGTGGGAGCCTACAGCCTCCACTGACTGTTCTGTGCCACTTTGAAAGACACCCTCTCCCAGTGTAAAAACAACCAACTAAATTCATAAGCAACAGCCAGGAGAAAATAAAACCAGAGACCTACATACATTCAGCCTTCACACTAACACAATTCTGAAAATTCTGCCAACCTATTTCACCTAGAAATGACTTTAAATAAGACATCAATTTTCAGCAAAAAATCATCCAAGCATGCCATTTAAATGCCTAAGATATTCTCCATTGCTCATCTTTTTTACTCAAGAGTAGCATACTCTTGCTTTAGAAGAGTTATAACATTGGAAATACTGCTCACTTAATAGAGAGATACCAACTCTGGATTCAAAATGTACCTGCATAAAGCATCGAATTTACTAAATACAGAAAAATGGAGTACTTACAGCAGGATGTCCAGTACAGTAGGTATAGCTGGCATGCGACTGATAGTGCAAGCTTGCTCTTGGAAAGGAGTATGTATTCCAGGCTGGTTGGCTGCTGTTCCACTGGGAGCTGAAGCCAGGACTCATGGTCACTCGAGACTTACTGGTTTGGTAGTTTCTCACTGTGGAGCTAGACTATCAAGAAAAAAGAAATGCAATGTAAAGACAGCTCTGTATAGAACCCAAGTCAGCTGTGTACAGCAGTGTGCATTCCCATGTATGATCAAGGCACAGGACTTGGCTGGTTAAAGGAAATGTGTGATTTCCTAAGAGGAGGCATAAAATGCTGTTCTGGCTAGTATAAAAGTGTTTTCTCACTATTAGAATTTTGAAGATCACAAAGCACAAAGGCTCATTGAAATTAATCTTATTGAAAATAGTTTTTCTTAGTTGTAACATGTAACTCCATCCTCCAGGAATGAGATACACTTTACTGGTGACAGCAATGGTGATATTTTCAATTCCATAAATATCCTTTCATTACAAGGTTCACCTTAGAAATTCACCATTAGTTTTATCTGAATTCAGTAAACAAATATCTTCATTTACAAGGGTTGGATCGAGACACAGGTTGGTTCCTGACTCCAAATGGTCTTCAAATTCCATGAGGCTATGACTCTCCTGTGGGGCACATCAGCAGAAATCTGTACACATTTCAACATGTCACCATTCTACTACCTAATGACAGAAAAATGATGAAGGATTTGAAATCATCCTTTACCCCCAGCTGGCCCAATGTAATTAAAAATAGAGGAACCGGAAAAAATCAATTTGTCAAATGTTAAATATATCTAGTTGTTCATAATTGTATATGGGGTAGAATGGACTGAAAACAAAATTCACTTGTGTCTTCTGTCCTTCTTTGTCCTCAGATGGCCATGGCATATAAAGCATATAATAGTTTCTTTTCAGAGAACACTTTCTATCATCAAATTGCAATAGCTACTTACCCAAGTAGCACAGTAACTTTCACAATAAATTCTATTTATAAATCTATGGGCACATGCCAACTCAATCACTGGGAAATGTGCTAATCTCATTGCCATTATATTCAGAAAACCTAATGGGGAAGAAACTTTTATCTGAGATTGTGTTTCCTATTGGCCTAGAATCTTTTTTTTTTAATTAATTAATTTATTCATTTTTGGCTGCATTGGGTCTTTGTTGCTGCACATGGGCTTTCTCTAGTGGCGAGCGGGGGATACTCTTCGTTGCGGTGCGCAGGCTTCTCATTGTGGTGGCTTCTCTTGTTGTGGAGCATGGGCTTTAGGTGCATGGGCTTCAGTAGTTGTGGCACACGGGCTCAGTAGTTGTAGCTCGTGGGCTCTAGAGCACAGGCTCAGTAGTTGTAACGCACAGGCTTAGTTGCTCTGCGGCATGTGGGATCTTCCTGGACCAGGGCTTGAATCCGTGTCCCCTGCATTGGCAGGCAGATTCTTAACCACTCCACCACCAGGGAAGCCCTGGGCTAGATTCTTATGCCATTAGATAGAGGAACAACTTTTCTGAAGACAGATTTGGGCATCTTAAAATAACCAAAAAAAAAAAAAAAAAAAAAAATAAAGACCCAAAGAAATTCAAAAGTAAAAGCATG
>NW_020173111.1:2649560-2677232 GCF_003031525.2 Neophocaena asiaeorientalis asiaeorientalis | reverse complement strand
AATTAAAAATAAAAAAAAAAAAAAAAAAAAAAAAAAATTAAGGACCTCAGCAATTCAAACGTAGTAGTCAGATCTATTTCTCTCACAATAGCTTCAAAATAGTTGGCAAGGGAAAAGTAAATTTAAATCAGTGATTTACTTACAGACAATTTAAAATATTTAAAGCAAAAATTGGAGAACCAATTAGCCTTGTTAAGGTAGACAGATTTACTTGACTGTCTGTATCCAGTCTCATCCCCATCATCACCCTAACCATGTGCGCTATCCAAGTGTTCAATATGTAATAGAGAAGAACAAATCTGACTCCATATTAGATCTGTTCTGTTGCCTGTGCTTAGTCATGCTGGCTCTGCACCTTTTGTAAAAGAATGTTGCCTATTACCTGAAATATATAGGATAGCCTATTCTCAGGGCTCTGATCTTTGAGTCAATTCATACAGAGATAAAAAGTTATAGAACAGAGAATAACATTTGTCTTGTTGGAGGTTTACAGGAACATCATGACCTGACCTATGTGGACAGCTGCAAGAACAAAGGATTCCTACACCAAGAAGTTTGCAATGACTAACCACGCCCCTCCTTCACCTTGCTTTTAAAAGTGCTTTGCTGAAACCCTTTGAGGAGTAAGGGGGTTTTTGGGCATGAGCCACCTGTTCTCCTTGCATGGCCCTGCAATAAAACTTTCTCTGCTCCAAACTCTGGTGTTTCTGTTTGTTTGGCCTCACTGTGCATTGGACACACAAACTTGCATTTGGTAACAAATAGCTCAATGAGATGGGCAGGTGCAGCAGCACAAAAGCACAGACTATTGCACACCTCCTTAGAACAAACCTGTGCTGGAGCAGCAATAGTGGACTTCTGTAAAATTAGGATATTTGTGCTTGGTTCTAGGTACAGAAGCTCCATATTCACATAAAAAGCCCATATTATTTTTTTTTAACACATATATAGTCACTTCAAAGACTAAATGAGCCCACCCAAAAAACTGCCTTTGGCACTGAAAATGTCTTCGTTTCTGCATCTATGGACACTAAACCTAATCACTCTCACTAGGTCAGTTGATTCTATAGGTAGCTTCTTCAGACTAGACATGTTTAGGTACTTTATCTCTTTTCACATTTAGATTGGCTCAGGGATTTTTAAATTCATGGAGAAGCAGGCAGTATATGCATAAGTAATTTAGGAAATATCCTCATCTCTTAGTTTAATTATGTTCCCAAACAACATCAGTCTCTACTCAGTGATTTTATTCATGGGGTCTTCCTCCTGCACATTCCTTTCTCTCCTTTTGCAAAGCTCATGCTCAAGTAATACCTGTATTTGGTCCCACTCCCCCATGATGCCTGTGGCTTTAGTGGCCCCTTGCCTTCCTGCTCTCACAAAGCTCTCACAGTGCTGCTCAAACACTGTAGCATGTGATTATGTTGTTTTGTATTGTTTCCTTACTATGTAAATTTCAGCTCACCAACCAGGCTGAGAGCCTAATGAGGTCAAGTTCATGTGTTGCCTTTTCTACAGCTCCAAGGAGTGTTTATCCTTCTCTGAGCCTCTAACCATTTGACCTGTGAAGCCTCTAACCATGTTTATCCCCTCACCATTGCAATCATCTTTCTCTTGGACTCCACAACCCTTCTGGCTATACCTTCTTCTCTCACCCCCTTGCTTCTCATTCTCTTTGTTTGCCCTAAATGTGGTCTTTTGCCAGGGCTTAATCCTTAGTCTGTGTTCTTCACTCTTTTAACTTCCTTCCTTTGTGATCTCATACATTATCAAAGCTTTAAAAAGATGATTCTCAGATATCATTTAACAGTACCAACTCTCTCCTAAATTCCAGTTCCAGATCTTAAAATATTTGTTGGATATAGAGGTATAACCCTTAAAAATCACCACAAAGGGACTCCCAAGTTGAAATTACAGTGTATAAAATTAAATGAATTCATCGTTTTACTCTAAAATTTTATCTTTTATAATTTTTAAGACTCTTAATATTCTGGCAATAGTTTGAAACCAACAGCCTTGAAACCTTAGAAAATCTTTGACTCATTTATCTGTCCTCCAAGTTCCATCATCAGTGTCACCAAATTCTATTGAATCTTTTCAGTAGTTCTTGAATTGATGTTGCCCTTTCCATTCTCATTAGCGCTATGCATTTTTAGGGTTTTAACAGTTTATATCTGAGTCACTAAAACTACATCAAGAACCTTCTACCTTGAGCCTTGATTAACTGTCTACAATGACACTAGATTAATTTTTTCTAGAAACCTACTTTATTGTATTACTTCCTGCTGAAAAAATGTTCAATGACTCTCCACTATCTATTAGACAAAGTCCAAACTTGCTAGTCTTTCATTTGAGATACTAATTTGATCCTAAACAGCACTGCAAGTCTTATTTTTTTGTCCCTTTTCATATACTCTCAAGCTCCACATAGATTGTAAATCCAAATGTGATTTGTACAACCATGCCATTGTTACAACCCATCTTCCTTCCTGTAATGTCTTCCCCTCCTCTCAGCTCACATTTCAATGATCCTACAGGACTCTACCTTTTCTGGAAAACCTATTCCAACGCTCAGTCACCAGCCCATAGGGACGTTTGCTTCTACCAGGCACCGATATTACTAATTTTCGATCATATTCATCTGGTCCTTTCATTTGCGTGGGTACCCAGGAAATCAATGTCATAACTTCATGAGCATATCATCAACTCTCTTAGTCTTACATACAATTCTTATGTCCCAACATGCATCTTTCTGGAAATGTGTCTCATCTGTATTTCTCCAGAAGAGGATCTCAATGCAAGAACTTGAGTACAAGCAGTTCACTTTGGAAGCGATCCTAGAGAAAATCAGTCAGAGAATGGGAAATGTGACAGAGAGAGGATGAGCTGATAAGTTTACATCGTTGAATAAGTGATTACTGTAGAGAACTAAGGTTCAATTCCATTGAGGGACCCTGGGAGACAGTGTAAACCACACTTCAGAGTTATTTTACCCAAAGTGCAAGGAAGATGGTGTATTTAACCTCCAATTCCCATTCATCATTGACTGAGGGTTGTTCCTGAAACATTAATCCCCTGGCATTTCAGGTCTGCCCTACACATAGGCCAAAAGAAAGTTCTCATGTATAGAGTTCCAGGACATTGTATACATGCTCAGGGAAAGTAAGTGCTAAGAAAGCAGGGGCAGACCATCGACAGCATCTGCTGCTGAGTGGAGGACTCCCTGAACTTCTCTGTATCTGCCAGAGAACCCAACATACTCACATTTTCCTTTCGAACAGCTAAGAGCAGGACCTCAAAAATATTGGTCAAATTGGCTTGACTAAACTACCATTAAGGACTTGAAAGGACAATGCGCAAACATATGTTGGGATAGCAGGTAAGCATGGTGAAAGGTGCTCAAAATCATTAATCATCAGGAAAATATAAAAATAAACCTGCAATAAGATACCAGTTCATACCCACTAGAATGGCTGAAACTAATAAGACTGACAACTCTAAATGTTGGTGAAGTTACTGATGACCTAGAACTTTCACATGTTGTCAGTGGAAGGGTAAAATGGTATAGCTACTGACCGGTAGTTTCTTATAAAATCAAACACACTTCTACCTTAGGGCCCAGCAATTCCACACCCAGTTATTTACTCCAAATAAAATATTTTTACACAAAAATGCTTTTATAAGAGTGACCATGGGGACTGCCCTGGGGGTCCAGCGGTTAAGACTCCACACTTCCACTGCAGGGGGCACAGATTCAATCCCTGGTCAGGGAACTAAGATCCTGCATGCCGCGTAGCATGGCCAAAAAAAAAAAAAAGAGTGACTGTGGCAGCTGTATTCAAAATAGCCCCCAAACAGAATTTACTCAAATGTCTATTAACAGGTAAATGGATTTTTAAAAAAAAAGTTATATTCGTGTAGAAGAATACTACCCAGTGATAAAAAAGAAATAAACATCCAATACACACAACTACATGGATGATCTCAAGATTGTGCCAAATAAAAGAAGACTAAGAATGGAACAAAAGTTATGTGTGATTTTATGTATGTGAAGTCCAAGATAAGGAAAATATATGTAGTAATAGAAATAAGAAATTGGCTCAATACCACCTCACACCAGTCAGAGTAGCCATCAACAAAGTCTACAAATAACAAATGCTTAAGAAGGTGTGGAGAAAAGGGAACCCTCCTACACTGTTGGTGGGAATGTAAGTTGGTGCAGCCACTATGGAAAACAGTGTGGAGGTTCCACAGAAAACTAACAGAATTGCCATATGATCCAGCAATCCCACGCCTGGGCATATATCCAGACAAAGCTATTAATATACTTCAAAAAGGTACCTGCATCCCTATATTTATAGCAGCACTATGCACAATAGCCAAGACACGGAAACAACCTAAATGTCCATCAACGGATCAATGGTACATATGTATAATGGAATACTACTCAGCCATAAAAAAGAACAAAATAATGCCATTTGCAGCAACATGGATGCAACTAGAGATTATCAAACTAAGTGAAGTAAGTCAGAAAGAGAAAAACAAATACCATATAATATCACTTATATGTGGAATCTAAAATATGGAGTAAATGAACTTATCTATGAAACAGAAACAGACTCACAGACATAGAGAACAGACTTGTGGTGGTCAAGGGGGAGGGGGGTGGCGGAGGGATGGATTGGGAGTTTGGGACTAGCAGATACAAACTAGTATATATACAGAATGGATAAACAAGGTCCTACTGTATAGCACAGGGAACTATATTCAATATCTGGTGATAAACCATAATGGAAAAGAATATTAAAAAAAAGAATGTATATATGTGTATAACTGAGTCACTTTGCTGTACAGCAGAAATTAACACAACATTGTAAATCAACAATACTTCAATAAAAAAAGAAATAAGAAAGTGGCTCCTTGGGGAATGGAGGGGAATTGACTAAAAAGGGGAATAAGGTACTTTTCTAGGGTGATAGAAAGGCTTTCCATCTTATTCTGGAGGGTCATTACATGAATGCATACATTTGCCAAAACTCATCAAATGGAACATTTGAGATCTGTGCATTTTATTATGTCTCAATTAGATCTCAATCAACAAAAAATACACTGCCATTGCAGAAGGCTGCTTCTGAATTTTCCATCGTAATGGATGGTAGAGATGGCCCAGAAAACTGAAGCCCACTGACCCCCAAATCCTAATTTTCTAGACCCCATACTTAGCTAATCTGAGTTCTGCTATCTTTTCCCTCCTTGGCACTCCCTCTGAGAGCAATGCCAGGGAACATGTGACAGCCAAAAGGCAGGCAGCCAGAGAGAAGAGCAAAGAGTCTGGATAAAGAGACTCTGAATAACCGAGAGCTGGCAGCATCATCTGGTGTCTGCCAGCAGATCGGGGGGCAGGGCATGGCACAGAAGAAGGGCCCTCTGACGTGCTTCCAGAAAGTACAAAGCTGTACTTTTGCTGTTCTACCTACTCAGTCAGCACTAGCAAACAAAAGGAAGAGAAAGAAAGGGGCAGAAGGAGGCTGCACTAAGTTAATGAGAAAGAATAAGTAATACTAAGATTTATAGACAAAACTGAATTAGTTTTACGAGGAGACAGTAAGACTTAATGCTTACATGCAACATCCCATCCATCAGACACATTCTAAGTGTTTCATATTTACACTGCCATAACTCATGTATTATTCATGTTAGGAAGTAGTTCCTATTATGATCTGTATTTTATAGGCGAGGAGACTGAAGCAGAAAGAAATAAGGTAACTTAAAAACATAAGGTAATATAACTAGTAAGCTGTTGAGTTGAGATTCAAATCCAGACAAATGACTCCATAACCCACGCTCTCAACTACTCTACCATTACACTGTCTTAGTTTGGATTTTCTCTAAAACAGATTCTAAGGTAAGGATTGTTTGTCTGTTTGGAGGGTTACAAAAATCAAGAGGGAAGAAAATGTGAGTCTTCGTCAGAAAATGAGAATAAAAAATCTACATGAATGTGCATTATTGAGATGTATGCTATAAAGTAAAAAGCACTGGATTCTCCTGAAACCACTGAAAAGGGTTCAAAATGTCCCCGAGAATTATCCACGGAAAGATGCTGGAGCGTTTGTGGACTGGCCTCTGTCCCCCCACTGGTTCAGAGTTGCCCTCAAGGGAATGATCACCCCCAGCACCTTCAAGCTGCATTTGGGCATGGGAGACTGAACTCGCTTGGCATCAGAGAAGGGCCTGGGGCGAAGGTGGAGAGACACACAGGTAGACTCAGTTAAGATGCTGTCAGTGCTCAGTGAGTAAAACTGTCCTTCACAGTTGCAGCTGAAATCAGAGATGAACCAGGGATGGGCTTGTGGGGATTTGACTGGTTACCAGAGGAAGCTACTATAAACACATCTCTGAGACTAGTAAGTAGAAGGGGAATGATCACAATAGCAACATTTATTGACACCTGCTGCTGTGTCTTTCACGCACTGTCTCTCTGAATCCTCAGAACAAACCAATGACAGAGGTGTCATTATCCCCATTTTACTGAGGAAGAAACTGGGATGTACGGTGGTTAGACAATGTCCCTAAGGACACATTGCTAGAAAGGATACAGAGCTACAGATGAAAAGTTCAAAGAATGCAGAATTAGGGTTGGTTATGTGATTAGCAACTTGTCATCTCCAAAGAATAAGGCTTAGGAATGAACCACATACTCCATCTGAAAGAGAGATTGAGAGAAATCATTATAGGTATGTATTAATATAAATATATATAGACAATCAACAATCCAAAAAAGCACAAAATTGTTGTAAGATGCAGGCATGAGCACCACTCACTGTATGGAATAACACCATCTTTCCCTGTTGGTGACATCATTATCACATGATAATGTACCACCGTTAACTCAAGTTCAATTACCATGATGATACAATAGCCAACTCAAACTGTCCACATTTGAAAGCTGCTCAGCCTCCATCAGTGAATGTGTTTCTCAGCAGGAAGAGATTGCAAGATAATTCTAGAAATATAATCAATAAATGAACCCTGAAATTATTTTCAGTATATTCCAATGTAATCTAAAAATACATCAGCAGAGCTGGAACTCCCGGCTCAGGGACTCTTCCCTCTGCCGTCACGGAACTGCCCCGGAGTCTGAGGGGAGGGCGGCCTCACTGAGGCTGCCGGCTCTGGATAGGCCCCAGCAGCCAAAGCCAAGACAGTCCTGGGGACTGTGGGCCGGTTGTTTCAACAAGTAACTTAAAGACAAAATGGAAAAATAAGGAGGTCTGTGCCTGAGATCATGTTGATGTGAAACCAGGGACAGCCACCTTGTGCCAGTTTTGGTGATGATGGGGTGCCGTCAGGGATATGACATCATTAAACACGATAGCCGTGCGGATGAAAGGCTCTTGGTGCTCCAGCCAGGAGTCAGTGCTGTGCCTCTGAGGTGGGAGAGCCAACTTAAGAGAAGGAAAAGGCCTACAATAACAAACCCCAAACAATTACAAAATTGGGAATAGGAACATACATATCGATAACTACCTTAGAGTAAATGGATTAAATTCTCCCACCAAAAGTCACAGACTGGTTGAATTGATACAAAAACAAGACACATATATATGCTGTCTACAAGAGACCCACTTCACCCTAGGGACACATACAGACTGAAAGTGAGGGGATGGAAAAAGATATTCCATGCAAATAGAAATCAAAAGAAAGCTGGTGTAGCAATTCTCATATCAGACAAAATCGACTTTAACATAAAGAGTATTACAAGAGACAAAGAAGGACACTACATAATGATCAAGGGATCAATCCAAGAAGATATAACAATTGTAAATATTTATGCACCCAACATAGGAGCACCTCAATACATAAGGCAAATACTAACAGCCATAAAAGTGGAAATCGACAGTAACACATTTGTAGTAGGGAACTTTAACACCCCATTTTCACCAATGGACATATCATCCAAAATGAAAATAAATAAGGAAACACAAGCTTTAAATGATACATTAAACAAGATGGACTTAACTGATATTTATAGGACATTCCATCCAAAAACAACAGAATACACATTTTTCTCAAGTGCTCATGGAACATTCTCCAGGATAGATCATATCTTGCGTCGCAAAACAAGTCCTGGTAAATTTAAGAAAATTGAAATCATATCAAGTACCTTTTCCGACCACAATGCTATGAGACTAGATATCAATTACAGGAAAAGATCTGTAAAAAATTCTAAAAGCATGGAGGCTAAACAATACACTACTTAATAACACAGGGATCACTGAAGAAATCAAAGAGGAAATCAAAAAATACCTAGAAACAAATGACAATGGAGACACAACGACCCAAAACCTATGGGATGCAGCAAAAGCAGTTCTAAGGGGGAAGTTTATAGCAATACAAGCCCACCTTAAGAAGCAGGAAACATCTCGAATAAACAACCTAACCTTGCACCTCAAGCAATTAGAGAAAGAAGAACAAAAAAACCCCAAAGCTAGCAGAAGGAAAGAAATCATAAAAATCAGATCAGAAATAAATGAAAAAGAAATGAAGGAAATGATAGCAAAGATCAATAAAACTAAAAGCTGGTTCTTTGAGAAGCTTGAGAAACCATTAGCCAGACTCATCAGGAAAAACAGGGAGAAGACTCAAATCAACAGAATTAGAAATGAAAAAGGATAAGTAACAACTGACACTGCAAAAATACAAAGGATCATGAGAGATTACTACAAGCAACTCTATGCCAATAAAATGGACAATCTGGAAGAAATGGACAAATTCTTAGAAATGCACAACCTGCCAAGACTGAACCAGGAAGAAATAGAAAATATGAACAGACCAATCACAAGCACTGAAATTGAAACTGTGATTAAAAATCTTCCAAGAAACAACAGCCCAGGACCAGATGGCTTCATAGGCGAATTCTGTCAAACATTTAGAGAAGAGTTAACACCTATTCTTCTGAAACTCTTCCAAAATATAGCAGAGGGAGGAACACTCCCAAACTCATTCTACGAGGCCACCATCAACTTGATACCAAAACCAGAAAAGGATGTCACAAAGAAAGAAAACTACAGGCCAATATCACTGATGAACATAGATGCAAAAATCCTCAACAAAATACTAGCAAACAGAATCCAACAGCACATTAAAAGGATCATACACCATGATCAAGTGGGGTTTATTCCAGGAATGCAAGGATTCTTCAACATATGCAAATCCATCAACGTGATACACCATATTATCACATTGAAGGAGAAAAACCATATGGTCATCTCAACTGATGCAGAGAAACCTTTCGACAAAATTCAACAGCCATTTATGATAAAAACCCTGCAGAAAGTAGGCATAGAGGGAACTTTCCTCAACATAATAAAGGGCATAAATGACAAACCCACAGCCAACATCGTCCCCAATGGTGAAAAACTGAAAGCATTTCCACTAAGATCAGGAACAAGACAAGGTTTCCCACTCTCACCACTGTTATTCAATGTAGTTTTGGAAGTTTTAGCCACAGCAATCAGAGAAAGAAAAGAAATAAAAGGAATCCAAATCGGAAAAGAAGTAAAGCTGTCACTGTTTGTAGATGACATGATACTGTACATAGACAATCCTAAAGATGCTACCAGAAAACTACTAGAGCTAATCAATGAATTCAGTAATGTAGCAGGATACAAAATTAATGCATAGAAACCTCTGGCATTCTTATACACTAATGATGAAAAATCTGAAAGTGAAATTAAGAAAACACTCCCGTTTACCACTGCAACAAAAATAATAAAATATCTAGGAATAAATCTACCTAAGGAGACAAAAGACCTGTATGCAGAAAATTGTAAGCCACTGATGAAAGAAATTAAAGATGATACAAATAGATGGAGAGATATACCATGTTCTTGGATTGGAAGAATCAACATTGTGAAAATGACTCTACTACCCAAAGAAATCTACAGATTTAATGCAATCCCAATCAAACTACAACTGGCAATTTTCACAGAACTAGAATAAAAAATTTCACAATTTGTATGGAAACACCAAAGACGCTGAATAGCCAAAGCAATTTTGAGAATGAAAAATGGAGATGGAGGAATCAGGCTCCCTGACTTCAGACTATACTACAAAGCTACAGTAATCAAGACAGTATGGTACTGCCACAAAAACACAAATATAGATCAATGGAACAGGATAGAAAGCCCAGAGGTAAACCCACGCACATATGGTCACCTTGTCTTTAATAAAGGAGGCAAGAATATACACTGGAGAAAAGACAGCCTCTTCAATAAGTGGTGCTGGGAAAACTGGACAGCTACATGTAAAAGTATGAAATTAGAACACTCCCTAACACCATACACAAAAATAAACTCAAAAATGGATTAAAGACCTAAATGTAAGGCCAGACACTATCAAACTCTTAGAGGAAAACATAGGCAGAACACTCTATGACATAAATCACAGCAAGATCCTTTTTGCCCCACCTCCTAGAGAAATGGAAATAAAAACAAAAATAAACAAATGGGACTTAATGAAACTTCAAAGCTTTTGCACAGCAAAGGAAACCATAAACAAGACCAAAAGACAACCCTCAGAATGGGAGAAAATATTTGCAAATGAAGCAACTGACAAAGGATTAATCTCCAAAATTTACAAGCAGCTCATGCAGGTCAATAACAAGAACAACAAAAAAGCCAATCCAAAAATGGGCAGAAGACCTAAACTGATATTTCTCCAAAGAAGATATACAGACTGCCAACAAACACATGAACGAATGATCATACTGCTGGTGGGAATGTAAATTGATACACTCACTATGGAGAACAGTATGGATGTTCCTTAAAAACTACAAGTAGAATTACCATACAACCCAGCAATCCCACTACTGGGCATATACCCTGAGAAAACCATAATTCAAAAAGAGTCATGTATCACAATGTTCATTGCAGCACTATTTACAGTAGCCAGGACATGGAAGCAACCTAGGTGTCCACAACAGATGAATGGATAAAGAAGATGTGGCACATATATACAATGGAATATTACTCAGCCATAAAAAGAAACGAAATTGAGTTATTTGTAGTGAGGTGGATGGACCTAGATTCTGTCATACAGAGTGAAGTAAGTCAGAAAGAGACTTATGCTAACACATATATTTGGAATATAAGAAAAAAAAGAAAGAAAAGGTCACGAAGAATCTAGGCGTAAGATGGGAATAAAGTCACAGAGCTACTAGAGCATGGACTTGAGGATACAGGGAGGAGGAAGGGTAAGCTGTGACAAAGTGAGAGAGTGGCATGGACATATATACACTACCAAATGTAAAATAGATAGCTAGTTGGAAGCAGCCAAATAGCATAGGGAGTTCAGCTAGGTGGTTTGTGACCACCTAGAGGGGTGGGGTAGGGAGGGTGGGAGGGAGGGAGATGCAAGAGGGAGATATTGGAACATATGTATATGTATAACTGATTCACTTTGTTATAAAGCAGAAACTAACACGCCATTGTAAAGCAATTATAATCCAATAAAGATGTTAAAAAATAATAATAAATAAATAATTAAAAATACAACTCAAGTTAGTCTTAAGGAGAATGTATGTCCTTTATAACGAATACTATTAAAATATTACTTGGAATAAATACACTGCTTGGACTAAACGGATCAGAGAGGCCTATAATAATGATTGTAGTAGATATCTTTCACCAGCTAAGCAGCCCATCTGGTCTTCCCACAAGTCCTGCCGAACACAGAGCATACCTGTGTAGACATGGTTATTACAGGTGACCTCCCAACCCGAGTCTGATGGAACCAGGTAGTCACCTGGCCCAATCTGGGCCAATCAGATGACTTCTCCTTGAAATGTGAAATTGCCATCCAATAATGACTCGTAAATCTCTACTGGGCACTTGGACTAAGAAATGATGCAAAGGAAGAACAGGAGTTTGGTTGTATAAATATAAAAACAAAGCCCATCTGGGAAGCGTGGGGGATGCAACAGTGAAAGTAAGGGGAGGGCTGGGGGGAAAGAAAATTTAAACAGTGACGGAGACGAGACAAGCAACACTCTAGCTACAGAGAGGTGGAAGGAACGTTTCAGTTCTGGGTGACATTTTTTTTTTTTTAACATCTTTTTTGGAGTATAATTGCTCTACAGTGTTGTGTTAGATTCTGCTGTATAATGAAATGAATCAGCTATATGCACAAGTACATCCTCATATCCCCTCCCTCTTGGGTGACTTTTATAGTTTTTGGCTCCTTTCTTTCAGAACACCTGGCTGCACTCCTGATCCTGTATTCCTGGGTCCAGATATTAAATCCTTCTTTCCTGCTTAGGTGATCTTGAGAAGAAATTGCAATTAAATGGCCACTGACTGCACAAAGTGAAAGGAGCAGATGTGCGGAAAGAAGCAGAGTTGAGTGACCACATGGCCCAGATGGAGAGAGAAACCAAGGGCTCTCTGGTTCCAGAAGGCCTGTAACATGTTTCATAGGAATCCCGTGAACCGTTCCAGTGACACCCCCTTTGCCTTCACTCATCTGGATGGATTTCTCTTCCTAACGACCTCATAGGGGATGTGGGTATTCTTTCCCTTCACCCATGTACCTTAATCTTCTCCTGTAAAATGCATTTATTGTTCTTCTACTTTGGCTTTTTAAGCCAGTATTTTCAGTTGACATTAGGGATTCAGTGACCCTTCACTGAAGATTTTAAAGTTGTTCCAGATCTAAAGCAAGAATCATATAAATAAAAATAAAAAGCATGAACTGAACATTACACATAATAGTGACATCCTGGGTCAAGCAGTTAGTGTAAAACCCTACAAAGTACATGTGAGAAAGACCACCCAGAAGACTGTTAAAGAGTCGTTTAGAAATATGTCACCTATATTTAGTTTCTACTCCCAAAACACAGTGCTGTCAAAGGTATCCACACCTCTATTTTTTGTGTTATTCTTTTTTTTTTCCCATGTTAATTTTTTTAGCATCACATCATAAACATTGTGGTCTGGGAGGATTAGAAAATGTTTATACACATAGACATATCTGTGCATACACACACATACACACACATGTATATGCACCCACATACATACATTTCTTAAGTACCACAATGAACTTTTTGGTGAGCATATGTCAACATTGAGTTCACAGAGAGGCTAAATGACTTCCTGTGCATGTTTATTTCCTGTACAGCCTGTGAGGAAGTCTAAAAGGAACAGTTTCTATCCAACAGCTCTCAGAGTTTCAATAGGTTTTTTAAAGTCCTCTCCCCAACCCGTGCCCCAAGCAAAGGATTCCCGCTGTGTGGTTCTAAAGATCCCACTTACAAGCTGCTGAAAACAGGGCCTGAATGGACAGTAAACCCACCCCAAGCCCCTCTCTGCTCCCTGTGTGGGACAAGTGGTGACTTTGTTCACTTACAAAGGCTGAGAGAGAGAGACAAACTGCCTTGTGGTATAAGAAGCTTCTTTCAAATCAATCCTTTTAAACCGATCTAAATTATGACACTCAAAAGGAAGAAGGCCGCATGAGGAAATGGGGAGAAACTTTCAAGTCCTTCCCACACTCCAATGCCCCAGAAGAACAGAAAACGTCTTCTCTTCTCTGATGTCTTGGCTTTATTGTTGTTGGTGTTGTGCCGGTGTTTTTTTTTTGTTTGTTTGTTTTTTGACATGGAGATGTACAAGTATTTATTTTTTTAATTTTTATTTTATATTATAGTATAGTTGATTTACAATGTTGTGTTAGTTTCAAGTGTACAGCAAAGTGGTTCCGTTATACATATACATATATCCATTCTTTTTCAGATTCTTTTCCCGTATAGAATTACAGAATATTGAGTAGAGTTCCCTGTGCTATCCAGTAAGTCCCTGTTGTTTATCTATTCTATATATATTAGTGTGTACATGTCAATCCCAAACTCCTAATTTATCCCTCCCCCCACCTTTCCCCTTTGGTTACCATAAATTTGTTTTCAAAGTCTGAGAGTCTGTTTGTGTTTTGTATGTGGAATCTAAAAAGATGATACAAATGAATTTATTTGGCTTTTGTAACATTCCTCAAAGATGAGTCTCTTGTTCAGACTCCACCAATATGCTTCTCTGAGGAAAATCGGGCTTTTTTGGTTGTGTTATTGTTACTGCTGCTCCCTTGATGTGGGGACTGTCTTTATTTTTCCAAAACTGCTCTTTTCATGACTTGTCAGTATCAAGTATCTGAGTGAGCTTAATTTATCAGAGGCCCTTTTAATAAAATAATCATAAAATATGGTGCTTTCAGGCACTTTATTCTACTGCTAATGTCGAGCTTCAAACCTTCAAAGGGTGGCATCTGACAGAACATTCTCTGTGCTCTGCAGGCACCCTTTAGGGACCTTGCCAGCCACTCTGGTGCTTTCCCAGCTCCAACTGAGGGCTGTTCCTAGACTATAACCCAGCAGGACCCTAGGGGCCCTTCCTGGGACAGACCCTTCCCCCCATATCCTCTGCTGTAGCTCCTCTCTGAAGTACCTAGATAATAGCATCTCATGCATATTTCCTGAGTTTTTCAGTGCTAAAAAACACCACCAAATGGAAGAAATTAACTACTTGATGACCATGAGCATGTAGCCCCAGGCCTACTGGAGCCTAAGGGTTGATAATGTTAACCCCTGTGACACTGCTTGTTACCTCAATATCAACCAATCAGAGAATTGTGCACTAGATGAGCACATACCCTGTGACGTCCCCCTCACTTGGCCTTTAAAAATGCTTCGCTGGGGCTTCCCTAAGTGGCGCAGTGGTTGAGAGTCTGCCTGCCGATGCAGGGGACACGGGTTCGTGCCCCGGTCTGGGATAGATCCCGCATGCCGCGGAGCGGCTGGGCCCGTGAGCCATGGCCGCTGAGCCTGCGCGTCCGGAGCCTGTGCTCCGCGACGGGAGAGGCCACGGCAGTGAGAGGCCCGCGTACCGCAAAAAAACCCCCAAAAAACCTTCGCTGAAGCCCTTCAGGGAGTTCAGGATTTTTGAGCATGAGCTACCTGTTCTTGCTTGGCCCTGCAATAAACCTTTCTTTCTCTGCTCCAGACTCTGACGTTTTGATTTGTTTGGCCTCACTGTGCATCAGGCACACAAACTTGCATTTGGTGGCAAGACCACCAAGGGTGTACCAGTGACTCCCAGCTCACTCGTATCCCTGGACCCACCCTGATCAGATGCTCTCTCCTAGACACTGGGAACTGCCACTTCATGATGAGAGAGCCTCTGTTAAGGTAGAGTAAGAAGACGCCCTATCCATGACAAAGTACTAATTACAATGACTCAGTACCTTGAAGATTGGAAAGAGGGTTTTTGGCATGTGTGTGAATGGAGAGGAAATTTCACATTCTCTCAGTTGCTTTCACATACTTCTCTGGGAAAGGATCAGGTAAGTCAGAGCTGGGCTCTGTTCTCTCACAGCTTTTTCACCTTGGGAATGTCCCATACCCTTAGGATGCTCCTATGACAGTGCAGTTCTTGCCAAGAGGAGAGACTGCTGGTACAAAGACTATACTTTCTTTTCCTTCTTACCCACATCACCTCAGCTTTTAGATTCCTCCTACCTGATGGAGTGGTCACAGGACCAGGGCTGCAACTACAGCTGCTGGAAACAGGGATGATTTCTAAGCAAGAAACTGTAACTATGTCTTTTAACCTTTATGTCAGAATCCTTAAGGGTCTGATGGGGTGGGATGTGCCCTCCCTTCATCTGGCACATTTGGGGTTAACAGTGACTGAAGCAGTATGGCCTAGTGGTGAAAATCGCCCACCAGCTCTGCACCTCTGTAAACTCACCCTGCCTGAACAGGAGTGGACTGTTCTGGATTGGTTGCCAGCACAGTGGCTAAACCCAGTGTCCCTTCCAAAAGTGGAAAAGCTTTGGTATAAATAAAGAGTAGAAGGAACAGTAGCTGAGGGTAAAAGAATGAGTAAGTGGGTATGTAATGAGGGAAATCCAATATTACATTAATCCTGCAAGAGAGGCTCAGAGCAAAAGATGACACTCTCTTAGTTCAGTGACACCAGATGTCTGAAAGTATGAAGTTTGCTGAGACCACTCGTGTTTTTGGAACCTGACAAGATTAAACGGAAGCCTGCCAATTCAAGTGGCCTCGCCCAGGGAGACAGTTTTCATGCAATACGATGATGGATTGCACTAATTATTAATGACTGAATGGGATCTACAACATTCCAGGACCTTGTGAGTTGTATATCATTTTGCTGTGAGGGGTCCATGGCCAGAGACCAGGGGGTGAGTTGTGAAATAATAGAAAAAATATATATATATTGGTTTCTGCCCCCAGTTCCTGACACAGAGCTCCAAATCCCTTGGAATTTCCTGGGTGACAGCAGTGTCTTTTGTTCTAATGAGGTGACTCTGGGTGGGCTCCTGGATGGGGTTGGGTCACCAAAAAGACCAAGGCATGATGAGAGGCTTGGAACTTTCAGCCCCACCTCTTGTCCTCTGGGGAGGGGAGAGGGGCTAGAAATTCACTTAGTGATCAATCACCCTGCGTGATGAAGCCTCCATAAAAATCCCAAAAGGCCAGTTAGGGAAGCTTCTAGGTGGGTGAACACATGCAGGTGCCAGGAGAGGGCATGGAAGCTTTACACCTCTTCCCACAGACCTTGCTCTGCACATAGTTTCCATTTGGATGTTCATCTGTATTTTTTTTTATCTTATCCTTTTATAATGAACTGGCGATCTAGTAAGTAAAATGTTTTCCTGAGTTCTGTGAACATCTCTAGCAAATTAATTGAACTTGAGGAAGGGATCACGAGAACCTCTGATCTAGAGCAGTTGGTGAGAAGCACAGGTTACAATCTGGACCTGTGATTGGTATCTGAAGTATGTGGCAGGGGGTGGGGGACTGGTGTGTATGACTGAGCCTTTAAGCTGTGGGATCTGACACTATTTCCAGGTACACAGTAGAATGGAGTTAAATACAGGACACCCAGCTGGTGTCACAGAATTGCTTGGTGTGGGAAAAACCGCCACACATTTGGTGACCAGAAGTGCCCAGGGTAAAGTGTTCTGTGTGAGTAGTCAAGGGAAGACCCACAGGGGAAGTGTGTTTTCCTATTCACCCTCCCTGTGCCTCAGTTTCCTCTGAGGTCAAGTTGAACTCATAATAGAACCCACCTCATAAGACTGTCATTGGGATTAAATAAGTTAATAAAACATCTAATAGAGTGTCATACTCATTAGATGTTATTAGCAAGTGTTATTGAATTAAAATCCTACTTTTTAAAAAATTTTAAAACAATACAAACATGTAACTTTGGGAACTGAAATTTATGAAAGCCTTCTTTCTTTCCCTCTTTCCTTCCCTTTTTCCCTTTTTCCTTCCCTTTTCCCCTCCTTCCCTCCCTCCCTCCACCCCTCCTTCCTTTCATCTTTCCTCTCTTTTCTCCTAAATGAAAAAAAAAAAAAACTAGCAGAGGCTAATTTCTTTATATCTGAGTAATTGAGTCTCATAGTTACCTTTCTTTTCTACACTAAAAGTCACTTTCCAGTTCATTCCTGGCTCAGCACATATCCAATGAACCCACGGCCGCTACTACTCCTGCATGAGTGGGTTGGAAGGTGGAGTCACATAGAACATCCCTGGAGGACAGTCCACAGCCCCAGAATGACTGAGCCTGGAATGGGCTGATTTCCCAAAATGAAATTAGCCTGTAAAAGTGACAACAAGATAAATGGAAATGATACTTACAACTCTTCTAATAGCTTAATGTCAAGAGGTAAGCTAGTTTGAAGAGGAATTTCCATGCCAGACCCTGAGTGATGCTGGGGCAGGACTTAATCCTCTTCTTATCTCTGCAACTGGAACCACATCTAGCTCAGAGTAAATGCCCCACATGAATCATCCATCCATCCATTCATTAAACACTTATTTAATGAGGGCCTATAATGAGCCAGGCATTATGTAGAGGCTGGGACTACAACGAGAGAGAAACTAATAGAGATTAATAATTAGCAAGGGAGACAGGCATTTGAATAAACACATAAATACTGATTGTTTTAATGCGGAAAGACATAGTAAAATGAGAATAGACAACAGGGGCCCTACTGTGACATGGTGGCAGCAGAGGAAGGTGCTGGGTTTAAACTGGAAGAATTGATGTTATAATAGAATCTCGAAGACAGAGAGGAGTGCCCGAGATGAGAGGATGGAGCCACTGAAAGAATGGCCCTGATTATGTGCAAGAGGGCAGTTCATGTGTGAAGTTCAGTGTGACACCATATACAGAAATAAAGTAAAATGTATTAAAGACCTAAATGTAAGACCAGAAACCATAAACCTCCTAGTATAGAACATAGGCAGAACACTCTTTGACATAAATTGTAGCAATATATATATTTTGATCTGTCTCCTAAAGCAAAGGAAATAAAAGCAAAAATAAACAAATGGGACCTAATTAAACTTAAAAAGCTTTTGCACAGCAAAGGAAACGATTGACAAAATGAAAAGACAACCAACTGAATGGAAGAAAATATTTACAAATGATATGACAGATAAGAGGTTAATATATCCAAAATATATAAACAGCTCATACAACTCAATATTAAAAAAAAAAGATTAAAAAATGCACAAACGACCTGAATAGACATTTTTCCAAAGAGGAAATGCAGATATCCAATGGGCACATGAAAAGATGCTCAACATTGTTAATCATCAGAGAAATGAAAATTAAAACCACAATGAGATATCACCTTACACCTGTCAGAATGGCTATCATTAAAAAGAACACAAACAACAAATGTTGGTGAAGATGTGGAGAAAAGGGAACCCTTGCACACTGTTGGTGGGAATGTAAACTGATGTAGCCACTGTGGGGAAACAGTATGGAGTTTCCTCAAAAAACTAAAAAAAGAAATACCATATGACCCAGCAATTCTACTCCTGGGTGTGTACCTGAAAAAAACAAAAACACTAATCCAAAAAGATACATGCACCCCAATGTTCATAGCAGCATTATTTATAATTGCCAATATATGGAAGCAACCTAAGTGTCCATCAACAGATGAATGGATAAAGAAGATGTGGTACATATATACAGTGGAATGTTACTCAGCCATAAAAAGAATAAAATTCTGGCATTTGCAGCAACATAGATGGAACTAGAGAATACTATGCTTAGTGAAATAAGTCAGAGAAATACATATACTATATGATATCACTTATTTGTGGAATCTTAAAAATAATACAAATAAATGTACATGCAATACAGAAAAAGACTCACAGGTATAAAAAAACTTGTGGTTACCAAAGGGGAAAGGAAAGGGGGGAGGAGCAAATTTGGGGTATGGGATTAAGAGACACAAATGAACATGTATAAAATATATAACACGTATATACTGTACAGCACAGGGAAATATAGCCATTTTCTTATAATAACTTTTAATAGAGTATACTCTGTAAAAATACTGAATCACTATGCTGTACACCTGCAACTAATATAACATTTTAAATCAACTATACTTCAATGAAAAAATGAAAAAAATATAACTTGGAGCAAATTGAAGCTGAGATGTCTATGTGTCTACCGTATGGAGAACTGTGGGTTTGGCATTCAGTAGAAAATTCTGGGCTGGAGACTCAGAAGTCATGAGTAACTAACACCATGCAAATGGACTGCTTTGAAAAAGCATAAAGCTTAAAGCTATCACTAAAGTTATTAAGATAAGCTTAAGGTGATGAGCTAATTCAATTAGGCCTAGTATCCAAAAAAAAAAAAAAAAGAAAGAATTCCCATCAGCCAAAGACATGAGGAGTAGCTTATTAGTGGAACATTCTATAAAATTATTGTTTCCATGCTGCAAAGTATGGCAAAGTACCAAGAGTTGTTTGCCCTTGGCATCAAGCTTGTTCTAATATTAATATTACTCATTGAGTTCCTACTTCAAAGGACACAGATGATGGCTAGTTTTCATTCTAAAGAAAACTGTACTCTCTACCAGCCATGAAAGTCATCACAGATTGAAAAGCTGGACTTGGATGTCAGATAATTAAGGCTGCAGTAACAAATAAATCTTAGTAAAAAATGGTAATCATTACCCAAGATGATTCAATGGCAATGACCCTCCAATGCATCCCCTCCAAGAAATCCTGTCAGAAGTTATGCCTCCTCAATATTTTACTAGTTTATGCTGTAGAATGTTATCATGCATTTGTTACACACTATTTCAGCAGCTAATTAAATAACAGGTATTTACTGTTAATTTACTATGTGCACGGCACTGTGCTAGGTCCTGCAGAAGGCACAAGGAAGTAACAGATTCTCACACTAGGTAAACTTCCCATCTATTTGAATATATCAGTAGATACTTAGTAAATATTTATTGAAAAGAACCTGCCTCTGCTAACCTCTTGTTATTAAAATTATACTAATTTTAAAAGGTTCTATCAAAATGCAAGCTGTTCTGTGAAGTCTTAATCAATTTGTAGCCCTGCAGCAAATATTAATTGCTCTTTCATCTTTATCATCACATCATTTTGGAACTTATATATATATTTTTAAGTTCAAAATATTAGAAGATGTGTTTATGCACACATTTATATCTTACCCTATTACAGACACACACACACACACACACACACACACACACACACACACTCCACCTTTTAGATCACGAGTGGACAAAATTTTTTCTGTTAAGGGCCAGATAGTAAATATATAGTCTCTGGGCCACACAGTCTTGGTAGCAATTATTCAACTCTGCCATTGTACGGTAAAAGTAACCATAGGCAATCTGGAAGAGAATGGGTGTGACTAAGTGCCAATAAAACTTTATTTGCAAAAACAGACAGTGGGCTGGATTTGGCTTGCTATAGTTTGCTGAATTCTGTTTTAGACAGTCAACTTTTTAATTAATCTCTGTACTTTCCCTAACAACTAGCATAACAGTATTAAAATAGATGTCACTGAAAGAAAAGACTTTGAATCAATTAATATATTTCTTCATGCAATTACACAAAGCAATTGATTTTGAAATTCAGAAGGATAAGATCACCAAGATGGTAGGTCTGTAAAAGAGTGATATTAATGAGCTTGACAGGGCAAAGAAAACAGTGTTTTGGTAGAAAAATTAATATATCTATCAGTATTTTGCTCCATACATCTATAGAACAACCAATTGGAAATATCCTACTGAAGCAAAGATGAATAGGTCTAAGCATGAAGTTAGAGAACTGTAGGTTAGAGGAGCACATTTGTGACAATGCACCAAAAGCAAAAAATTTGAAATCATTTTACAAGATCACATTCCTGAGGAACCAAGTCAACAAATAAATAAATAAAATAAAAAGAATCAGAAGGCTGAGAATCTGGGGTTATTTATAGGGAAAAGTCAGTTTTCAAGTATGGGACTGCTATGGATTGAATTGTTTCCACCCAAAATTCATATGTTGAAGCCCCATTCCCACTGCAATAGTATTTAGAGATGGGCCTTTTGGAGATAATTAGGTTTAGATGAGGTCATGAGGGTGGGGTCCCCATGATGAGATTAGTGTCCTTATAAGAAGAGTTGCCAGAGAGCTTACTTCCTCTCTCTTTTTATCTCTACCATGTGAGACACAGCAAAAAGGCAGCTATCTGCAAGCCAGGAAGAGGGCTCTCACTGGGGAATGGAATTTGCTTGCACCTTGATCTTGGACTTCTCAGGCTCCAGGAGTGTGAGAAATAAATTCCTGTTGTTTAACCCACCCAGTACAAGATATTTTGTTATGGTAGCCTGAGCAGACTAATACAGGAATGAAGGAGAAAGTTGGTTCGATAATACTAACTAGTAAATTCACCTTTAAGGGAATCTCATTATTTAAGTATAATTATCATTTCTATAAGTGTTTCACAACCATATCTCATTCTACAATCCTAAACAAAAAGGACTTTCTGAGACAGTGTTTGCAAATATGAGAAATGGGGTTTAAAGGTTTAGGTGTGTGCACATAAATTCATATGCATGTGTAAATATGTATTATACTATATATGGGTAAATAGACAATTATATTTTTTGTCACTGTAAATTAGGTCTGATTCACCCAGACCTGTGCCTAAGAACATTTTTCTTCATCTCTTCTCTTTCTTTAGGTATAATATAGTGAGAGTTTACTTAGGAGTCCATGTAGTTTCCAGGGAATAAGAGGAAGTGAGTAGGCTCTTAGAAGAGAAGAATACAAGGAAAAGAATCAAATAAACTTGCAAAGAAGCACCATTCACTTTATAGGTGTGTTTATACATATATGCATATTACATACCTAGACACACTTACAAACATACACACAGAATGAAGAGAGAGAGACGGAGAGAGTGAACATGCTTGTCATTGCCTAGCATTTTGTGTACATTATTTAATTCTTCTCCACATCAACCGTGTTTGAGGTCATTGCTGAGGACTCTGAGGCTGGTGCTACCAAGTAGTGAGACTAGGTTTTTATTATTTTCCAAATCAAAAAAAATTTTATTAGATTATAGTTGATTTATAATATTATGTTAGTTTCAGGTGTGCAGCAAAGTGATTCAGTTAAACATATATATATATAAAATCATTCTTTTTCAGATTCTTTACCCATATAGTTATTACACAATATTAAGTAGAGTTTCCTGTGCTATACAGTAGGCCCTTGTTGGTTATCTATTTTATATATAGTAGTGTGTGTATATCTCCAACCCCAGAACACACGCTCTTCATCCTCTTTGCTATGTTGCCCTTGACTTAGTGGATAAATCTCAAAACCAGAAGTAAGAGAAGTAACTAGAAGGGTCCAAAAAATGTTGAATGGGGCTTCCCTGGTGGTGCAGTGGTTAAGAATCTGCCTGCCAGTGCAGGGAACATGGGTTCGAGCCCTGATCCGGGAAGATCCTACATGCCTGGGAGCAACTAAGCCCGCGCACCACAACTACTGAGCCTCCACTCTAGAGCCGGCGAGCCACAACTACTGAAGTCTGCATGCCTAGAGCCTGTGCTCCACAACAAAGAGAAGCCACCGCAATGAGAAGCCTGCACACCGCAGCAAAGAGAAGCTCCCGCTCGCCACAACTAGAGAAAGCCCACACACACAAATGAAGACCCAACGCAGCCAAAAATAAAATAAATAAATAAATTTATATTTTAAAAAATGTTGAACAAATGAGAGAAAGTGAGAGAGAGAGAAAAGAAAAATTGATGGGAGAGGGCCCTCATGAGCCAAGTTTCCATCTGAGGATTTTCTGTATGGGAATGAGCTGCTGCCTGTGATTGGATAGCACCTATCAATCCTACCGATCCTGTGGTAGTGGCTTCTTGGGGATGCTCTGTGCTCACTGGTTGAGGAGCCGTAGTTTTCTAACTCTCTGACCTTTCACCAATCCATCCTCTCCCCCAGTCTCCACAGTTTATACTGACAAAATGGGGAAGGCATCCTACAAGATGGTCATTCACCCTATGCAGGCACATTAATGGCCGATGGAAGGCAAGTAGTGAAAGTCTGCTTCCAGAACGTCTGCCTTGAGGTTGCAGATATATTTGTTTTAAATTTTTATTGAAACACAGTTGATTTACAATGTTGTGTTAGTTTTGGGTGTATAGCAAAGTAATTCAGTTTTATATATATACATATATATTCAGTTATATATATATATATAATGCTATATATATATATATTTATTTATATATATATGTGTAAGACCCCTACATACAAATTTTCAAGTTGCGAACTTTCAAAGATTCAAACGTGCGTTCACATGTTCAATCACATAAGTTAGCTCACGTGTCTGGCGTACATTGTTACGTGCATGCATCCTCTACAAGTGGTTGCACTTTTGTGTACTTTACTGTACAGAACTGTATAGAGTACAGTAGTACAGTGTCTTTATTTCAAGCCCAGGACGTCCAGAAGCAGGCATAAAAGCAGCGGTGATGTAGCTGGTACTACAGTACTACCCAGACATCACTGGATCATTTTTTCAAGAGGGCAGACAGAATTGAATCCAGCAAGGAACCAGAACCTGTGCCATCAACGTCAGGCGTGAGTGAAATTGCAGCTTGCTCTCCATCTCCTATTGCTGACGATCCTTCAGCTCTACCATCTCCCACCTCCTCTCCCTCCTCCAGTCAGTAACTCTTCTTGCCTGTTCACTCGATGCCCATCCCTGTATGCCAGCTGTTGTACTGCACTACTGTACTTTTCAAGGTACTGGACTGTAAGATTAAAAATGTTTTCTTTATTTTTTGTGTTTGTTTTCTATGTATTATTTCTGTGTAAAGTATTATAAACTTATTACAGCACAGTACTATGTAAGTGATTGTGTTAGTTGGGTACCTAGGCTAACTTTGTTGGACTAACGAACAAATTGGACTTATGAACACACTCTCAGAACAGAGCTCATTTGTATGTAGTGGACTTAACTTTTTTTTTTTATATATATATATATATTTTTTTTTTTACTTTCTCTTTCTTTATAGGTTATTACAAGATATTGAGCATAGCTCCCTGTGCTATACAGTAGGTCATTGCTGGCAGATATTAACATAAGGGAAGGCTGGAGCTTACAGGGGGAGCTTTAGAGTGGGAAACTGCTTCAAAAGTAAACTAGCAATGGTTGGGTTGTTGGAATAAAACTGACAGAGGAGTTCCAGTGACGCCTCAGTTGCTGCACCTGTAGCAGATGGTGACACTGTCAGCAAGAAGAGGATTTGGCAGAAAAGAGACTCTAAGAGAAAGAGAAATTGTTGGATCTTGGAGCTGCACTGAAACATCCAGGTAAGTGTTAGAGAAATGTCTGGAAATTCAGCACATCACTCTTGAAGTTGCTGTGTGAGTAGGAAAGATAAATGGGAATTATCTGTATCTCCATAGTCAGAGAACTGCCAGTATTGCAAAATGGTTTGCAGGTTACACATCAGTAACCCTTTCAGGCAGAAGCCTTGATTTGCTAAGTTGATTTTGAAGATTTTAATTTCTTATTCTTCTTTGGGATGGCTAAGCAGATACAGAAGATTGGGTTTTGCCATTATAAAAGGAAACATGTGGCTATATTAAAGAAGCTAATCTCATATTTCCTGTCATACTGTAAGTCCCAACTTTGTAGGATCAAATCCATAACTTAAAAAAAAATCAAAATATGTTCAGTAAATCATGGTTAAAATTAAGCAATGCATGCAATTTTGTTTGCGTAAGTTGAAATTAAAAGTCTTCTAATTTAAAAATGGCATATATTTAGTCTAATTGAAAACATCAAGTACTGTGACTATTATATGTATAATATAATGTCCTGACATTATATTAATGTCCTGACATTATTTTTCCCTCTAGAAGCTTCACTACAGGAAAATGTACAATTTCTGTTAATTTTTGTAAAACACTGAGTTTGTAAACTTCCTCGCTCTGCACCCCATCCTGTAACTGCTTCCACCACCGACTGTGAACCTCTGTCCTTCCAAGCTATCCACCAGTACTCAGGCTTGGGGTTCACAAATGTTTTCTAAACTCATCTCAACTTTATAAAAAATTTTTTTCAAAATCATAATTTTAAGTTGTGATATTACATAAGGAAACAAAGAACAGTTTGGAGTAACAGCCACAGTTCTTCTGATGACTTTCAAGGCCCTCCTTGATCTTGACCTCCCAGGCTGACCTCCTCCACCCTCCCCTACTCTCCCCCTTAATCACTTGGCTCCAGCCATACTGGCCTCCCTGCTGTCTCTAAAGTACCCTCAGCATGCTCTTGCTTCAGAGACTTGGCATTTGCTTTTCCTTCATCCTGGAAAAAAACTCTTCCTCCAGAAATCTCACAGCTGTGTGTAAATGTCATTTGCCAGCCTGTATAAAATGGCACAATGCTCATCCACTCCTGCATGATACATCCCTTCCTCTGTGTGGCAGGCACGATTCTAAGATGGTCTTCAAGATCCCCCACCTCTTGGTGTATGTACCTTCCATAATCCCAGGACTGTGAAAATGATGGATTTTACTTCCTTGATTAGATTATCTTCTATACACATTTGATTTTACCAAAGGAATATTATCTGGGTGGACCTGACCTCACCACATGAGTCCTTTAAATCTGGACTTACAGGTCAAAGACAGACAAAGGGAGAGGTTTACAGAAGCAGAGAGTTTCTCTTGCTGATCTTAAAGAAGCAACTGCCATGTTGTGAACAGGGCCACATGGCAAGAAATGATGAGTGGCTTCTAGGAGCTGAGGACAGTCCCTTGGAAGACATACAGCAAAGAAACACAGGTCTTAGTCCTATAAATGAAATGAACTGAATTCAGCCAACAACTTGAATGAGCTTGGAAGAGGACCCCATCCCTCAGGTTCGATAGCAACCCTGGAAGACACCTTGATTTCAGCCATGTGAGATCCTGAGCAGAGACCAGATGTGCCATGATAGACTCCTGACCAAAGGAAAGATAATAAATTTTTCTTATTTCAAGGTGCTAGGTTAGTGATCATTTTTTATACAGCAACAGTGAACAAATACAACTTTCTCCAGTTTTCTCCAAAGCACTTATCTCCACCTGGCATATTATCTATTTACTTTTTTCTTTGTTATCTGTCTCCCCTCACTAGAATGTGAGCTCTATCAAGACACGGACTTTATCAGCTTTGTTCACTATGGTATCCCCACCTCCTAAACAGTGTCCAACATAATGGGCTTTTATTGAATATTTATTGAATGAATGAGGGAAATTTTGCAGTTGAAGAGTGTGAATACTTCAAAAAAGGCAAGGCAGAATCTAGTACCTGATGGCACAAAGAAAAAGAGGAAGGGTCCCTTCCAAGGAGACTGGCGATTGTCCAACTACACCTTTCAGCTTCTCCCTCTCCTTTCCCCTGGAAATAAGCTGAAGCACACCCTTCTCAGCAATGAGACTCTCTTATAAGTCTCTAGAGCAGGTACTAGGAAGCAAGTGTAGCATTCACTGAAGGACTCACAGGAAATTTCAAGAACAAAAATGAACCCCCAACTGAAATGTAAATCAAAACTGTAAGAAGATACTACTTCACACCCACTAGGATGGTTACTATCAAAAACAAAACAAAACACAACAAAACAGAAAATAACAAGTGTTGGTGAGGAGGTGAAGAAATTGGAATTGTTGTGTACTGTTGGTAGAAGTCTAAAATGGTACAGCTGCTATGGAAAAGAGTGTGTGTGTGGGGGGGTTCCTCAAAATATTAAAAATGGAATTTCCATATGATCCAGCAATTTCACTTTTGGGTACATACTCAAAATAGTTGAAAGCAGTGTGTCAAAGAAATATTTGCACACTCATGTTTATAGCAGCATTATTCACAATAGTAAAACATGGAAACAGCCCAAATGTCTATAGACAGATGAATCAATGAGTAAAATGCTATTTAAACATATAATAGAATATTATTCAGCTTTAAAAAGATGGAAATTCTGACATATGCTACAACATGCATGGACCTTGAAGACATTATACTAAAAGAAATAAACTAATCACAAAAATATGAATGCACTTAATACCATTTAAAGATGATTAAGGTGGTAAGTTTTATGTTATATGTGCTTTACAACAATAAAAAATTTGAAAAAAAATGACCCCTACAAATCACTATAAATATATATATATATGTATGTATATATATATATATTTAAAGCCAGCAGTGACCATGATAATCTTGAAATTCAAAAAAAAAAAAAAAAAAA
>NW_020173111.1:2578768-2649028 GCF_003031525.2 Neophocaena asiaeorientalis asiaeorientalis | reverse complement strand
ATCACATACCCAGGGAACTAATGCTGGTGGTAGGGAATTCAAGGCTAAAATCAATAAAATGGGGAAAATTAGATATTTGCTACAGATAGGGAAATAATCTACCCAAAAGATGGAACTTTAAAAACTTTAAGCATATAACTGAAATATATTTTAAGAGCAAAAAGAAGTAGGATGAAAGGAAAAGTGGGAAAATGCACAGCTAGAACAGAAAATTTTAACTTGCCTGTCTAAGAAATTGACAGATCAAGTAAACCAAAAAAAAGGCAGTGCTATAGACTAACTACAATAATTAAGAGGCTAGACTAACAAATACATATATACACACATCTATAATACTTTGTGCTCCAAAAATACCAATAGAATATACATTTTTTCATAAGACATATAAATGGACTTTGTTTTAGATCACTAAAAAGAAGAGGCCCTAGAAGTTATTCTCAAAAGCCACTCTGGAAAGAAAATGGAAATTAATGCATAAAGACCTCTCCCCTGTCCCCTTAAAGTCAAGGAAATAAACTAAATAAAATAGAAGGAAAGAATTAATGAAAGAAAAATTATGAAACACACACCCAATAAAAAGTAGAATTTATTAAAGTTGAAAGTCAGTTTTCTTAAAGTTCACTAAAAAAGAAGAGAAAAAACTTTTGAAATTATGGTTTCCTGAAGAAGAAATAAGGATGAAAGACATCAACTTGAGGAAAAAAGAAAAAAGACACAAAGAAGCCAACTTTAAAGGGGAAAAAAAAGAGGCAAACAACTTACAGAGGATTATTTGAATAAAAACTTTTTAAAAGTAAAGAAAGGCAGAAAAGAAAAATTATGTTTAATTTGAAGCCAATATATTAAACAACAATATTATCTAAGAAATATGTATTATATACTATATATACTATGATTGGCTCACAAAGGAAAATAAAAGGAAGTAAAGCTCTACCTTTAAAAGTCCTGAGAACCAAATAGATTTAGGTATGGGTTTCATCAAACCTTTAATGAACATAATATCTATTTCACATACATATCATTATATCCATAATCCTATAAAAGAGAGAAGAAGAAAGAAAACTACCTTGTACATTAGATAGGTTGGTTGGGTAGGCAACTGAAATCCAACTGATTTATGAACATAAATTCAAAACTACTAAATTAAATATTAAAAATTTAATCAACTGTATTCCAAAAAGAACACTTCAAGATAAATTAGGGGTTTCAGAATGACGGAAATCCACCTAACATAATCTATCTATTGTTATTAACCAACTATGTAACTGTGGGCAAGTCATGTGACAATTTTGTGCCCTAGTTTCTCCATGGGTGAAATGACTGAGAAATAAATGACAGATTACATGTAAAGTACCTAGAACAGTTCCTGGCATAAAGAACTCAATACTATGGCTGTTGTGTATTATGGCAATACATCAGTTGAACAAGAAGAATATGTAATATCTTTACTGGTGAGACATTCTCAGCAAATTGGTAAGTAGGAAGCATACTTTACTTAATGACATCTATTAGAAAATTAAGAAATGTTATACATCATGGCTAAATAATACAAATGATCCCATTTTATTCCAGAACTAGATAAGAATTCTGCTACTTATTCATTACTGAATTGGATATACTAGGCAATCCAATAAGATAAGAATAAAAAAAGTTATAAAAGTAAAAAAGGTCAAACTCTATGTCAGGATAACATATCCATCTACATAGGATTAACTTTAAAATTATAGAAAAATGAAGAGATTTCAGCAAGGTGGATGGATTCAGAATCAAGTTACATAAATTAATAGTTTTCATATATACTCACCATATTCAATAAGAAAACTTAGAAAAAGAATCTTTCTATAATAACAATAAAAAATCCCAGGGAATAAATCCATCGGGAAATATGTAATACTTTTATAAGAGAAAACTAAAATGCTTTACTTTTAATAGATCTTGACAAACTGTAATAGTCAGATAGAAGGAAAATATACAAGAATATTTGAGCAATATTTAAAAGAGGTAACAACAAGTGGAAATCATTTCTACCAAATATAACATGATAGTTTAAAGGGTGACTAATTTTAAAAACTATGAGATAGGCACAAATGTAGACAACTAGGCTATAGGATCAGAGGTGAGTTTGAAGAAGCCCATGTGTATATAAACATTGAGATTATGATAAAGATGTCATTTCAAACTCTAATGAAAATAATTTAGTATTGAATAACTAGTAAAGAAACAATTGACTACTTTTTTGTGAAAAAAGTAGCGTCGCTATATTTCACCACTAAAAAACACCCCTGGTGAATTAAAGAACTAAATTTTGTGTGTAAACACACACACACAAACAACCAACCAAACAACAGCTACAACAAACAATTGAAGAAGTGGCCTCTTTCCTTCCAAGGTGGGAAGAAACTCCAAGTATGACATGATAGCGCTCAGCCTCCATGACTCTGAAAATCCTTGTTGAGCTCTGGTCAAAGGTGACATAGAAGGCTTGAATTCACCTCCTCCTATGGACACATCAAATCTACAATTACACACAGAGTAATCACCTCTGAAAGAAATTCAGAAATTAGGGAGCAAGTCCTACACATCAGATGAATGAGAAAATACCCACATTGAACTGGGTCTTGGCACACCCTCCACAACTGGGAGCCACTGTGAGCAAAGGAGGAGGCTTAGACGATTCCTCAGTACGTGAAACAGATATTGCTATATACTGCTGGAAGGAATATGAACTCTTACAACCATTTCAGAGAGCAGTGTGGCAGTTTAAATTAAATAAAAAAATTTTATATCCTATGGCATCCATTCGTCTTCATTGTATTTCCATAAGAGAAACAAACCCATAAATGAACAAGGAAGCAGGTACAATCATTTTCACTCTAGAACTATTTTTAATAGCAAAGATTAGATATCATCTAACTGTTAACGAACATGGAAAATTAGATAACCACATTCTATGACAGACTGAGTTGCCCACCCATCAGCCATCCCTTTCTTCTTTCTTACAACCAGAATAGCTCTATTTGCAGTGATAATGTGAAGACTCAATGATAGATCACTGTAGGTCTAAACCAGTAATAACCATATGGTTCCCCTTTGCTGGACATTCCCGTTCCCACTGTCCTTTGCAGCTGGTGTAGAACTGACCCTGTTCTGGTGAATAAGATGTAATGGGAAGTATGCTGAAGGGTCCTGGCTTCCTTATAGAAGAAGAGCTACTTTGTCCTGGCCCTTGGCTCTTGCTTTTAAATTCAGGGTGAGCAGATGCCAAGACCAAAGTAGTCAAAAGCATGAGGGAAAAAGCCGACGTGTGAGGATGAGTAAAAAGATGAAGAGAACCTGGGTCCCTGGGTGATGCTGCTGAGCCCTTAAACCAGCCCTGAAAGTACCAACCTTCAGTTTCCTTGTAAGTGAAATAGCACGTGTCTATATTGTTGAACCCAAGTTAGGGGAGTTTTGGTTACTCTCAGCCACATGTCTCCATTATACATACTGTGGAATATTATGTGGTAGTTTTAAAGGAAATCATATAAATCTGTATTTACAGATATGTTGTTAACTGTTAAAGGCAAGCCATAAAATATATATATACACAAAAATATATACACGTGTACACATACTATATATATACACGTGTACACATACTATATATACACAAATATGTTTACATACATACACACATAAATATATATATATATATATATATATATATATATATAATGAAAACACTTCTGCGTGTGTATGTATTGATACTTATATATCTATATAAATGCTTAGGGAAAGGTCTGAAAGCTTACACACCAAAGTGATGACTAATTACAATGGTGTCTGGGGATGTGTGCCAAGTTGGGGATGAAGGTACAAGTGGGGATCTATCCGCTGTAATTGTGATTTCTTGTACAACTAAAAGTAAATGAATAAAAAGTTCAGTGAAATAAAATGTATATGTCACCTCTTTATTACTTTTTATTTTAAATTATTTTATTGATGTCAAAGTCCTACTGAAGTGTATCAAATGGTCATAAACCTAGAATGAATCATGGATGCAAGGTGTTTTTATTATCTGTTCATACTTAAAGCCTGTGGAGGGTGTTGTATATAAATGATCTATTCATATATCTTCAACTATCCTATGGAAAATAGATTTATTTTGCTAAACAAACAAAGATACTGGGAAAGACATGTTCTAACCTTTTAGAGAGATACGGGAAACACAAGGCTCCACACACAAAAGGATGCATTTCTCAACAGATGTTGCCATGGAAGGCCTTATGCTGCCCTGTTGTTGTGGCAAGTGCATTCTGAAACAGAAGTAGGGAGTCGCTTTAATCTGTAAAGACTCTCCCATAAATGGCAACCCACAATATTTTCCGGAATCCACCACCACAAGATAGCAGATGGTGATGGCACCAATTACAGAAGACTGTTAAGACGTCATATGTTGAATACATCAGAACATTTATTTTCAAGATTAATAATGGAGTTAGACATTAGCCAATAGACAAGAGAAAAAGATATGTTCAAAATAAGATTCAAATGAGATAGAAAGCCAACTAGAATGATAAATCAGCAAGACCAGGCAATCACTGTTAAAACATAGGAAACTTCAGTTTATAGGGGAAAGAATGTGAGCCCTTTCTCAAACTCTGTACATCAGTATGGAGGACCGGATATTTATTCAACATTCATTGTATGCCTGTTTTGTGTAAAGATTGTGCTGGATGCTTGACATTAAAACATGAAAGGCACACACTTTCCTCTTATGGAATTACCATCTAGTTGTTGCAACCAAATAACGTTGGAGTGTGATAAATAGAATATTACTAATCAAGCAATGTAGAGAAAGTGGCCAGGATAGGGAATAATTAGCTCTGTTGGGGAAAGGAGGAAATGAGGAATCAGTGATGACGTAGGACTTGGTCGGGTAGTGTGGCGAGCAATCAGACAAGTTTTGGGAACTGAGTGAAGTCAGGCTTTACTGATGCACACATGGGAGGGGCCATGATGGGGCCAGAGGCTGTAAGCGGCTGAGCCAAGCTTGCAGGGCTACTCATGCTAATGAAAAGTGCCAGCCCCTTGTCCTCAGATATTGGGATGCAACTGCAATGATGTGGCAAGACTTGTATTTTGGAAATTTTAGACATGCACCTTACTCTGGCATGGCTGGGATAGAGGGACTGGAGGGGCAAACTGCAGATGGACGGGGGGACCAGTTAAGAAGCTGTTTCAACAATCAAGGCAAGAAAAGATTAGGGTTTGTGTTCGTGCATCCATTAGGTGCTCAAAAATATGGGCTGAATAAAAATAATCTGGGGACTTCCCTGGTGGTCCAGTGGGTAAGACTCCATGCTCCCAATACAGGGGGCCCAGGTTTGATCCCAGGTCCGGGAACTAGATCCTAGTTGCATGCTGCAACTAAGAGTTCACATGCTGCAACTAAGAAGTCCTCATGCCACAACTAAGGAGTCCACATGCCACAAATAAGAGCCTGAATCCTGCAACTAAAAATCCCGCATGCCACAATGAAGATCCCGCGTGCTGCAACTAAGACCTGGCACAGCCAAAATAAAGAATATAAATAAACAGATATTTAAAAAAATTAAGTTCCCATTTAAAAAAATAATCTGAAGGATGTTTCCACCCTGTACATATTGAAATAAAGAAAAGAGAAAAGAAGAGAGAGAAGGAGGAAGTAAAGAGTCTATAAAGGGGAAAAGAGCCTGTATGCAGCACAGGCGTTCTACGTCAATAAAGGGTTAAGTGTTGCAAATGACAAATCCCCAGTTTTTCTCAGTACATACCATTTACTTTACTGGTTTCCATATGTTGTTTTAATAACTCTTTTCCTTAATGACTGTCTGGGAAATGTCCCCTTCCTTCTTTTGAGTAGCCTACTTTCTATATTAGTACCCACTTCAAATTCTCCTTTTCTATCAGCTCTTCCCACATTCACAATAACCTGTCTCTACTGAAAACAGTACTAGGTGTCCTTGATTATATGATGAATTTTTGTTTTCCTAGCCATTTATGTGTGCTTGTTGCCTTCCTAATTAATGGTAGGCTTCCTAGACTTTGGGGAGTTCTAATAATTTGCATTTCAGTACCTAGCAAACTGTTGAGCCCAGAGAAGCATCAAAGTTAAGAGACATAAGGGACCTCAAATCACCTTATAAATCTCTCTTCCTAAATGAAGAAACTCTACTCAGAAATACTGAGTCCTACTGAAGATTACATTGTTAGAGAAGGAATGAGGATTCGAACCTTGGAATTTATTCAGTCAGCATTTTTCGAGAGCCTACTATGTACCAGGGCATTATTCTCATATTCTTATATCAAAAGACAAAAAAATAATCATGTGGAATTTCAAGACAGATTGTGCCTCTAATAGTTGCTCATTTGATTGGAATGGTACACAGGTGGATTTTGCACCAGAGGCTGCCTGTCCTTTAGGCAAACCTGAGTCTCTGGGCTCTGCTGAGATGCACCAGGAAGGTTGCTAACAAAAGACATAAGAGATATTGTACCTGAAAACTCCATCTCTTTCCTAATGATTGAGAGAAGACATATGCTAGATGTACCCCAAAAGAAATGGATTCTGACCATTTTCTAAAGGTGGTCATGACCCAGCTCATGGAAAGTTCCAAAATGAGAAAAACAGAGTCCATGGTGAATCTGAAAACACACAAAGAAAATTCTCTCTCTCTTTCTCTCTCTCTCCTGAAAGCAACAGTTAAACTAATTGCAAAGAACTTCGGGTCTTGCACTCAAATTAAATATTCATAGAACTCCATTTATGTGCTGCATTTAGAAGCTAAGAGACTTTAAAAACCCTTCTGCATTCCCAGTAGTCAGCTAATCCATTAGAAATGTGATACCCACGCTAACCCACAGTAACAGAGTGCCAGCCCAGGAGGCCAGCTGAGCCTGGAGCTTTTTCAAGAGCTGCAGGCTGGGGCTTGAGGATGCTAAGTCATCCTGGTGGCACCACTCTGGCCCTTCTCCCCAGTGAGGTTTATCACCGAGCAGTAAAAGAGAGGGGTGTGCTAAGGGGGATAACATGAAGATGGAGGGCAATGTTTCACGGTGACGAAGACATTTTCTTATTTGGTAATGGCAACTGATTCATCTGTGGCCTGGGGGAAAAAGATCTAGTACTCAAGGAATTTAAATATTTCTTTAAGTTGGACTTGCTTGTAAATGTGTTTACACAGAGAGGGGTGGCTATGGTGTAGACAGGTGGCTTCTTTCCCATATTTATACATTTTGCATTTTGTTAGACAAGGAATTAGTAACCTACAGGCCTGTGGGCCACATTCACCCTGTCACCTGTTTTTGTAAGAAAAGGTTTATTAGTACACAACCACGTCTATTTGTTTTCTCATTGTTGAGTGTATTACTGAGTAGTTACAACAGAGATGGTATGGCCCACCCAGACAAAAATATTTACTACTTGATTTTTTTACAGAAAAAAATTGTCAACTCCTGCTTTAGAAAGATATCAGTGTTATAAACAAAGTTCAAATTGTACTTGAACTAAGCCACATGGGGCTTTACTGTACTTAACTGTATTAATTAAACACGCATGCATACACACACACACACACACACACACACACTAGTATTAGGAAGGTGAAATTGAAATTCAAGATTTAAGAGAATTCAGAATTCAGGGAAGTTAACTTTCTTACAGTCTGCTATATGAAAAGGCACAAACAGCAGAAAGTGTTTGAGCATTACAACGCAACCATCAATGTCCTGCCATTGGTCCGCATTTTCTACCAGCATTACTGGCAGAAACCACATTTTTCTCTCATGGGTCCTCACACCCAAAGTGGGTGGGGAAGAACAATTCATGGAGACAAAAGAACTTGCTTGGGTGAAATGCGTTTGTTATATACCAGATGAGCTGGAAAGCTTGATGGAAGCAATCCTTCATAATCCCTTGCTGTTCTCTGGATGTTTTATTATTTATTCAAAGTAAGTCTTCTATGGCACATAAGAAATACATATGTTGCTTATTTATTATTTACCCGACATGTTGTTGGCAACTAGAGTTGGAAACTAGTTCAGAGCCCAGATTCTTAGGAAAACACCAGGCAAGGAGACCAGAAGACTCAGGCCAGTGTGGTGACTAGGTACATAATACTGGGTATTTTTCAACTCAAATCCTTGGGGAAAAAAGATGAGGTGGAAATAAATACATAGGAACACTGAGGTTCAGTGTATATATGGGTCTTCTCTTCCATGGCAGATGAAAGAACAAATGGGCAAGCCAACAGCACTCTCTCCAGGCAAGGAAAAAGTGTTCAGGGAAACAAAATGATGTTTGTTCTTTTGTATCTCTGGAGAGCTACCTTCTTACAATATCTGATAAGAGCCACCTCGATCATCTGTTGGGCAGTGGAAATGTGACTTTTTATAAACAGTTAACTTATTTAACCTGAGCCTACTTTTCTTTAATCACAAACGGATATCATGCTTTCCATTGATCTTAAGATCACATATCACATTTCTAAATCTGGCTCAGTCTGGCATTTATTGAGTTCTTACTATACAATAGGATACTATGATTCCAAAGATGAATAAGACATATATCCTACCCTTGATATGTTAGTAGTTTAGTGGAAGAGAGAGATATTCCAATATATTGCATATATGTTCAATAGATCATTCGATATACTGAACATACATTTCTCAGATCATTTCAAAATAATTTAAGACCTAAGAACAGGTTTAAAAATTACAATCCTGGGCTTCCCTGGTGGTGCAGTGGTTGGGAGTCTGCCTGCCAATGCAGGGGACACGGGTTCATGTCCTGGTCCGGGAGGATCCCACATGCTGCGGAGCGGCTGGGCCCGTGGGCCATGGCTGCTGGGCCTGCGCGTCCAGAGCCTGTGCTCTGCAGCGGGAGAGGCTGCGGCAGTGAGAGGCCCGCGTACTGAAAAAAAAAAAAAATTACAATCCTATCTTTAATGATGTTGCTCCCTAACTAGGAGGCAGATACATAAAATAAATGAATTCAAGATATGCATTAAAATTATGCTTTTACTCATTCTTTGTTCTCAGCCTGAACATTGGCAAGACCAAAAGCTCTAAATGCAAAGAGGAGTAAATATTCACTAGTGCTTCCTGAATGCAGCTTTCAAGAAAACACGGCTGCCTCTTGACTTTGTATCCTAGACAGCTTGGTGGATTCAAAGCTCCTAAAGGACAGGGACTCTGTGCTGGGAATCCTAGTACTTCCCACAGCATCTTGCACACTGTCAGGTGAACACAAGGAGATGCCCATGGTCCCGGAGTGAACAAATGAAAAAATGTGGGTCTGCTTTTCAAGACTGTGACTTTAAGCTATATCACACTCAGGGTCAATCTTGATGATTCAGAACAGAACTCAAACTGCACAGCCTGGGTGCCAAGTGCCCACACATCTGACAGCTTCTACCCCTAGAGCAGCTACGCTTGGTTTCACTCAGCTTCTCCTATAAAATAAAGAAACGGTCTGTGCGTTGCCATCACCAAGTCTGCAGAGAACCAAGGGCTTCTCACCACAGATCATTCCAGTACCTGGTACTGTCCACTGAAACAGGTTTTTTTAAAATTTACCTTTGGTCTTTTTATTTACTTACTTCCTTATTCCTTTCTTTCTTTTCTTTCTTTCTTTCTTTCTTTCTTTCTTTCTTTCTTTCTTTCTTTCTTTCTTTTCTTTCTTTCCTTCCTCCCTCCCTCCCTCTCTCTTTTTTCCTCCCTTCCCTTCCTCCCTCCCTCCCTCCCTTTTTAACCAATTTTATTGAGATATGATTCACATATAGCACTGTATAAGTTTAAGGTGTATGGCATGATTGGACTTACATGCATCATGAAATGATGACCACATAAGTTTATGAACATCTGTCATCTCAAATAGATACAACACTAAGGAGTTAGAAAAGAAAATTTTCTTGTAATGAGAACTCTTAGGATTTACTACCACAACTTTCATATGTAATATACAGCAAGGTTAATTATATTTATCATGTTATATATTACATGCCTAGGACTTATTTATCTTATAACTGGAAGTTTGTAATTTTTGAAAGCCTTCATCTAAGTCTCCTCCCCTACTTCCTGCCTTAGTAACCACAGATCTAATCCCTTTTCCTATGAGTTTTTTTATTATTGAAGTACAATTGACCTACAACACTGTGTTAGTTCCTAGGACACAACAATGATTTGATATTTCTATACATTTGAAAATGATCACCAGGATAAGTCTAGTTACCATCTGTCACCATGCAAAGGTATTACATAATTATTGACTATATTCCTCACACTGTACATTTCATACCCACAAATAATTTATTTTATAACTAGAAGTTTATACCTCTCAATTTTCCTCAACTGTTTCTCTCCTCCCCTAATTCCCTCCCCTCTGGCAATTACCCATTTGTTCTCTGAATCTCTGACTCCATTTCTGTTTTGTTATCTTCATTCATTTGCTTTGTTTAGATTCCACATATAAGTGAAATCATACAGTATTTGTCTTTCTCTCTCTGGCTTATTTCACTGAGCATAATACCCTCTAGGCCAACCCATGCTGTCACAAATGGCAAGATTTCATTCTTTTTTATGGCTGAGTAATATTCCATTGCATATATATACCACATCTTCTTTATCCAGTCATCTGTAATAAGTTTGTGTGGTGACAGATGGTAACTAGATTTATTGTGGTGACCATTTTGTAATGTATACAAATATTGGATCACCATGTTGTACATCTGAAGCTAACATAATCTTGTAAGTTAATTATACTTCAATGAAAAAAAATGTAACCAAAAAAAAAGCTCAGAGTTCTTTTTTCTTTTATTGTTTTGCTTTAATAAAAGAGGTACAAAGGATTGTACTATAAGGCACACTTCCACCTGTTAATATTTTTAGCAGCTTTTTTCTCTCCCTTCCCTTCTGTTCTCTCTTTTCTTTATCTTGTTGTGCGTGCACATGCACATGTTTGTTTAAAAAAAAAAATCAATGCTCACCCCATGAAGTTACATTGAATAGTACCATTCTCTTAGTGTTGTTATCTGAATAATAAGAGATAAAATGGAAAGGTAGAAGGAACAAGGAGAGTAAAAGAATGAAATGTATAAATATAAACAAAACTAATTTAAACATTATGTAGGTTTGTTACTAATATAACAGGAATTTGATAAACCTTTAAAAATATACTAAAGGAAAGCCTTGCAAGCAGTTCAGGTCACATACATGATTTCTCCAAGTTCATGGATTCACGGAATTAATTTTACAACTTGTTGTTGCAAGTGAACATTTAAAAAAAATTTTTAATCATCTGAATCGCTTTCAGTAGAAATGAAGATGTAGAATCAAGATTCCGGGGTGAAAATTTCAGTGTCGAAAATATCTTATTTGTCACTGATCTTAGTGTTCTTAGAGACTGACTTTCTTTAATCTGACCAAGAATTAGCTTTTTGAAAAAAGTGAATCATATTTTTCTCACCCAAATAAATATTCACTCATAAAAATCACATGTTTAAACCAATTATTCACACCTCTCAAAAACATTTTTCATATTTCATCCCATTGGTCTTATATATCGAAAATTCTAAAAGGCAGTATCCTATAATTCAATTACTGTATTAGAATTTATAGCACTTAAATTGTTCTGATTTCAAGCTCTGCCCAAGGAACAGTAGAAACTGAAGCCTTATACACAATTTGGATTTTATAACAATGAAATAGTTCTCTAGGAAATATTAATTTATTTTAAAAGAATGTAGTAATATGAGCAGGTTGATGATAACTGAAAAGTCATATTTTGGAGTTCATTTCCAGATAAATGAGTTGGGCACATAAAGTCTAGGAATGCAAAAGGCACCAGGTAGCAACTAACAAAGAGGCCCCACAGCGGGCAGCCAGCCCAGGGGTCCTTGCCTCCCAGGGGACATCTGGCAGTGTCTGAGGCATTTGTGATTGGCACTGCTGGAAAGGGCTGCTGCTGGCAGTCAGAGACAGAGGACAGGGATGCTGCTGGGCGTCCTGCTGTACACAGGGCAGCCCCATGACCCAGAACTTGTCTGCCCTAACAGGTGAACAGAGCCCAGGCTGAGCACCCCTGTGGCTCCCCTGTGGTCCACAGTCTTTTAGGACCTGCCACACCCTATCATTTCAAAAGACGCTTCTTCCTGTGTGAAAAATATTAATCCTATAAATGAAAATAAACAAAATTAATTTTCTTGTTACTGTTTCTGCAACACCCCTTAACATGACCAGAGGCCCCACCTGGTGTTGCATAACTGAGACTGGACTCATGATCCTAGCTCAGAGCTGACCCAGTTAAATTCAGGGCATTTTGGCACCTCTCAAAGAATGGGGAGGGATGGTATTTTATTTCTCATTCCATTGCCAATTCCTCAAAAGCCTTAAAAAAAAAAAAAGAATATACAAGCTCCTAATCACTTAAAATCAGAAAAAATAGAGTTTTTCATCTCTAAGTAGGGAAAGAGCATTTTGTAAAGGTAAAAAGATTCTTTAAATTTTGATCTTATCTTCTTGGGGAATTTTCCACATCAGAAATTCTGGGGTTGAAACAATTTATTAGGTTTACAAAGTGCTACTTAATTTTAGCCTCATAAAGCAGAGAAGAGAGCAAAGGACCAAGAATGTATTCTAATGTCAGAACCCCTGCAGGACTGTCCGGAGCCCGGGTATGTGAGTTGCCCTGTGAATCTGCTAGAACGGCATCTCACAGGGTCTCCTAAACCACTCTTACTACCTTTTAAATAGAACCCTTTATTTGGTTGCATTTTATGGAACTGGCGTTCCACAGAGCTTATTTGGAAAGCGCTGGAATGGTAAACCTGGCTCCATCCCAATGAATTTCTCTGCATGTGGAATAAAATCAGTGGTCTTAGCCAGCTTATCTGATGGTTCTATTAGCTAGCTTGTCTCTCATTTAATTGGACCAAGTCAAGCCTTGGAAATGCAGTTCATTAGGCTGTTCTAATGGATATGGATTGGATTGCCCTCTCTTTAAAAGCCTAAACCCTTCCAGAGCAACTGGTCACATTCTACAGAATACAAAGCACCCTAGGCATCTCTGAACTGGTGGATTTTCTGTTTTCTTCCTTATTTAAAGAAACAATGCCAATGTATTGCTCAATATATATTTAAAGCAATGAAGCCACAGAAAAACAGGGATACATGTTATCATGGCTTTCAAAATAGCATTGTTTCTCTAAGTCTTTCAACCAGGGTAGTCTATGTACATACCTACATACATAGAAAAGCATAAATATAGGTGCAATAATGATGTAGATTTGCAGTGTTCAAAAAGGGATTTTCATTGACTAGGATGAGTTTTGTATACCGTAGCAGAGTGAATAAATCATGAACATTTTTTCTAAGTGTGTTGTCCTTTACTTACTCTACAATACCATTTATCCACGTCCAAAGGATATACGCTATAAGGTACATTTTCAGTTACAGCGAAGGATTAATTTTGATTTGTCAATATTCTCTTTGCTGGATCTTCTTATCAAGAATAAGCATTTGGGGCTTCCCTGGTGGCACAGTGGTTAAGAATCCACCTGCCAATGCTGGGGACATGGGTTTGAGCCCTGGACTGGTAAGATCCCACATGCCACAGAGCAACTAAGCCCGTGCACCACAACTATTGAGCCTGTGCTCTAGAGCCTGTGAGCCACAAGTACTGAAGCCCGTGCGCTTAGAGACCGTGCTCCACAAGAGAAGCCACTGCAATGAGAAGCCCGTGCACCGCAACGAAGAGTAGCCCCCACTCACCGCAGCTAGAGGGGGCCTGTGCGCAGCAACGAAGACCCAACGCAGCCAAAGATAAATAAATAAATTTAATTTAATTTAAAAAAAGAATAAGTATTTGCTGAGCTGCTGTTCACATTTCAATGTTAGATCTATTACTGTCAAAGCAGTCTCAGTCCACGGTAAATTTGAACCTCATTTTATTTAGCACAAGATCCTTATTGACTGAGTGAATCAGTCACATATATGGATATAACTTCATTATACTGGATGGCATGTTTTTAAAAAAAGTATAGGTGTTTGTACCCTAATATGGGTACACATTTAAAAATTAAAATTTGTCCACAAATCTGAGGCAATGCCAAAGGAAAAGTAGAGGCGCAACAGAATTATATTCAACTCTTTTTCCTTTGTTCAAAATATAAAAGTACTGAGATGGGGGCAAATAAATGATTCTTTCCAAGAGCCAACTGTATTTATTTGTCCTCTTTATTAATTATAAAACTGTCTTCATTTTAAGTAGTCTGTCTCTTTCTTTCTTTCTTTCTTTCTCCCCAACCCCCTTTTCACTCATTCATTCATTCACTCACTCAACATTGTTTGAACCCTTGCCAGGCATTCTAGTAGAAGCAGTGTAGTATAGTGGCATTAAATTAGTGCCAGAAAAGACACTAGAAAACAGTGGAAGTAGGTCTGATTCATAAGAGATTGCAGCAGTAAATATAAAAGAGAGGAGCCTAAAAAACCACTCTTGGACAAAAGATATGCTTCAGCTTAATAAATGTTTTCAGTACTTCATTAAAACTTCCCTTTTCGTATAAGTCAGGGGTCAGCAAACTGTAGCTCAAGGACCAAATTCAGCTGACTGTCTGTTTTTGTACTGCCCACAAACTAAGAATGTTCTTTTTACATTTTTCATATGGTTGGGGAAAACAAAACAATAATGTGTTGTGATATGAAAATTATATGGATTCAAATTTCGCAGTGTTCACAAATAAAGTTTCATTGGAACATGGCCACACCCATTCATTGATATAACGTCTATGGCTACTCTGGTGTTATAACAGCTGAACTGAGTCGTTGTAATGGAGCCCTTATAGCCCATAAAGCCTAACATATCTACTCTCTGGCCCTTTAAAGAAAAGGTTTATGAACTTCAGATATCGTTGGTCTGAGAAAAGCATTATGTGTTGACACTGTAACTTCAAATTCTGTTATGTTAAAAACAATCAATAAAAGAGTTTCCTATTTATCTATTAACCTATAAAATAGGCTGAAACAAAAGATGTTATATCTAAATCCACATGCAAGTATGTGAAGAAGGGATAAAGGAATCACAGTAGTCTATGATTTTGTAGTGACTCTGGGATATAAGAATGAAAATATACACAAGAATTATTAGATGATCCATCTACCCACTCAAGTCAGCACTCCCTTGATCCTACTAAAATACTGTCTGGTTTAAATGAAGAGTTTAGAAAGAATTAAGCGAGAAATAAGGGAAAGATAGAAAGCTAGAAACTAAAATAGATGCAAAAAGATGAAAGAAATCAGAATAATTTAGTGGGGAGAGGAGAAAGCCAAGGGGTGATTTACTACTGGACTTTCAGGCATGAAGAAGGCAAGGCAGAGGCAATGATCTTGAGCTATAGTTGAAGGCACTGAGCTTTCTCATGAGGGAGGCTTCTGATAAAGTGTGTTGTTAATCATGAAACTGTGTTATCTAGAAAGACAACTGGTTCTTCCAGCCTCGAAGCCCTGAAAAAAGCAAAAGAGACATTCATTCATGCTATCCTTTAGAGAAAAATTGATTTACATACATGAGCGGCATTGAGTGACCTCTCAGGATGCTTGGCCTTCTGATTATTCTAAGACTACTGCAAATCTAAAAATGTTAATAATGTCCCACAGCAGTTGGGAGAAGGCTGTCAGAGGGATAAGCACATACATGAAGATTACTGTGTCTGCCAGTTGTCCCTATAAAATGGGGGTGGGTAGAGTAAAAACCTCCCTACATATCTTTGTTGTGTGAACTCAAAACAACTCAGGTCAAGATTCTTCTTGCCAAAAGCAGAGCTTTCCAAGCAGTACTGATATTTTTGGCCTTGATTTATACTGATCAACAAGCATATGTCTTTAGGGATTAAATTAATTAGAGGAGATTTGCTGGATAATGTTCAAAGACAATAAAATTCCTAAAGGTTTACAGGCCATACAAGTTAGAGCACAAAATGGTACACCTTGGGGGAGGATTAAGAGGAACTAATTTTGTACCCAAAGGACTGTCATTTTCTATCCTCATGCAAAAGAGGGACTTTGCTTCAACACATTTCCAATTGGAGAACTAGGTTAATTACTATAGAGTTACATGTGCTGGGAAATAGGTCCTGAAAAGATAAACTTAGAAATAAAAAGGATTACATGAAGAAACATAAAGTTTAAAAGGCAAATAGCCTCTTTAAACATTTTTTTCAAATGTCCAAAGGAAAGGGAGAGGATATTAAGCTGCTATTTTCCATTTTTTATGTTCTAAAAACAGGATAAGAGAATGTTTTGTCTTAAATAAGCCACAGGATACATTTACAGATGAAGAGGACTAACTTTTGAATAACTTATTTTAAAAGCTGTAGACTTTTCAAAAGTAGGATTATTTTCTATGACACAAATGAACCTATCTGCAAAACAGAAACAAAACCACAGACATAGAGAACAGACTTGTGGTTGCCAAGGGGTAGGGGGGTGGGGGAAGGAAGGACTGGGAGTTTGGAGTTAGCAGATGCAAGCTATTATATACAGAATGGATAAACAACAAGGTCCTACTGTATAGCACAGGGAATTATATTTAATATCCTGTGATAAACCATAATGGAAAAGAATATTTTAAAAATAATGTATATATATATGTATAACTGAATCACTTTGCTGTCCAGAAGAAATTAACACAACATTGTAAATCAACTATACTTCAATAAAAATAAATTTTAAATAAAATAAAGTAAAATAGGATTATTTTCAACTAGGAAGGCTGTATGGGAGCATAGTCCTTCCATACCAGGCAAGAGACAGAGCTACAGCTTGACGGATTTCTGCCAGTCCTGGACAAGCTGTGGAACAAGTCCCAGACAACAAAGCTGAAACAGGTGGCTGCCTGTCTCTACAACGCGTTGGTTACTGAAAGACCCCTGCATGAAGACATCTCCTTCAAGCTCCTGACCCCCTACTGTTAGGATCTGCATTTCTACCAAGTTCCCACATGATGTTTCTGCTTCTGGTCTGAGGACCACAGTATGGGAAGCATGGGTCTAAAGCCATCTGTGCTTCATTTAACACCACTTAGAAGGAAGACACCAAAGATCCAGCTCTCTCGCTAACTCCTAGCCTTCCACCCAAACACAAACACTTTTACATATGCTCAACTGGCACCTTCTATAAGACTTACATCTAATTAGTTACTGACTGTACAATCATGTTTGGTCATGGCTCATTCTATTCAAAAAACATACAAAGCAGCCAATTTGTCCAGGTCCTGAGAAACAAAATTACAGGAAAAAGAATATTTATTTGGGGAGGGGGGCAGGGATAAATTGGGAGATTGGGATTGACATATACACACGACTATATATAAAAGAGATAACTAACAAGGACCTATTATATAGCACAGGGAACTCTACTCAATACTCTGTAATGGCCTATATGAGAAAAAATTTTAAAAAGAGTGGATATATGTATATGTATAAGTGATTCACTTTGCTGTACACCTGAAACTAACACAACCTTGTTAATCAACTATACTCCAAAAAAAACAAGAACCAAAAACCTGCCAACAACAACAAAAAAAGAATATTTATTTGGCTGAGGGCTAAAAGCTAAGATTCTACCTAGGTCCCCCAACCCCTAGTGCCACAAATTTAATAAAAGTAGAATAAGATAAAATAAAAAAGCTTTTTCAGATTGCAGCTGGCATTTAGAGCCTTCCACAGGCAATGCAAAGGAAAGCAGAGATGTAATGATATAAACAATTGGGAAGCTTGATTCAGGGACTATCTCAGGAAAGTGAAATGCAAGAAACTCATTAAGACCTTGAACCAAAGCATATATGCCAACATGTGACTTTCACATGCTATTTTCCTCAGGGTTCATATATATCCAATGACAAATATCCTTAAGTTTATCTTATGCTAATAATGATTTACAATGTTGTTTTTAAACCTGTACAAAGGACCATCTCTAAGACTGATTCCTTTATCCAGTCAATATTCAATGACTGGCTAAGAAGCATACCCTTATAAAAAAGACACATTCTAAGATATTTTGAGTTAATTGTACACACGTAAGTTGAATCATTTTACATTTAGTAAGGGTATTAGCTAATCAAAGTAAACATATAATGAATCATTTGATCAAGTTACATAATTTCAAGTTAAATAATTTAACTCTTTAGTTAGCATTGGTAAGTTTTAGGTTTGATGTAGTAAACTTGGCATGTGAGAAACTGTGACATGACAATTTTATGCTCTTTGGTAAAGGCAACAGTTACTTTCATGAAATTTGGCCCCTTATTGTTTGTATAACTGGAGTGAAAAAAAGAAAGAAAAAGGGAGAAAGGAGAAGAAAGAAAGGGGATGAGGAGAAGGGTGGGGGGAGAGAGAGAGAATGTATTTTTTCTCTTTTAAAGGGAGGTGATTTTAAGCTCCACACTTTGAGATTGCTCTGTGAAGGGTCAGCATATGTAACTACATAATCAAAGGCTGAGAAGCTGGCGAATCCCAGCTAAGGTTCTGAAACATGCACAGTATCTGCAGTGCCATGCACGTACAACCAACTTGTTCTCATTCAGTGGATTTCAGTCAGCTACATGTGAAGGGAAAATGTTAGGATTTAAATGAATTGTTTTATCTTGATGTTTTCAAAGCATCTGACTTCAAGTTCTTGTAGACTTATCCACGTGAATACTTTGTGACCAAAATGCTTAATAGCCCAGCTTATAAAATATATTTAAATGGTTACGCTTTCTGAAGGTAATTAAGAATTACCAAGAACTCTTAAAGGGCAGAGCTAGGTCTGAGTTTCCCTAATTTTTATAACTGTATATGGCACAGATGCTTCAAAAGCTTGCATACTCATAGAAGTTTGATAAATCTGCTGACTAGCATGGAGAACATCTCACATACAGTGAAAACAGACTGGCAGATAGTAACATGTCCCTGTTGTGAAATGCAGTTAGTTTAGAGCTCCATCTGTTCCCAGACTTGAAAAGTCTGGGGTTTTCTCAAAACCACCGCAAAAGATTTGTGTGTTGTACCAACAGAACTCAGACATTTTATGAGCTTTGGGCCAAACATTTATAAATAAATCGCTATCCTCATAACAAAAAAATTTGAAACTGTAAGCATGCTCCAACCTTCAACAAAATACCATTGGTTCCTGACATGGTCACTGTTTATCTTTCGGATGCATCATTCGTTTTACGAAAATACAGTGACAAGCAAATAGCCAGTTTCCCCAGTCTGCAAGGATATTTTCTGAACTTTGCCCTTGAAAAAGGTGGATTTTTCTGTAGTTGTCTCAACAAACTCATTTCAATCACTTTCTTGCAATTTTCTGCAAGGAAACACCACCAGGCAAATATCAGTGATCTCACATCAGGCAAGGTTTCTTCCTTGATAATGTTAGTTTGCAGCATGCTCACAAAGAATCCAGACAGCCCGATCTAGCCCTGTTGCAGGAGTGAAGCCTCTGGTGTGGGAGGAGAATCTTTGCTGCCTCTCAGATGTGTACTTCTATCTACCCCTGCTGTCGGCAGCGTGAAACAGAAGAGGCAGACACAAAAGACCTGTCATCTGGGCACTGGTGTAAAACATCTTTCTAACCACAGGGCACAGTCAACTGAGAACATCCTGTATTTATCAGGGATTGAAGTTTTGAAATTGTGCAGCACATGTCAGGGTAGATACCAGAGAGTTAACGAGACTTAGAGGCCACTCTTTGTCAGGATTAATAGTCAAAAGTATAGCATTAGTGTACAAACTCCAGTTTCTCTTTGGATTTTACAACTATTCCCTGGGAAATTTTGGGATGTGAGTCTGGTCCTAGACTAACAGCTTCTTTTGTATCAGTTGCATGTGTTACAGCTGAGCCAAAAGGAGGAAATAATGATGCTTCTACTACAACACCCTAAATAGTGTTCCAGAAATAACAGAAATTCAATTAATACTTGGTAAAAGGGAGTGAGCATATAACTTATTCCAAAGTACAAATAGAGAGTGATATTTAGCAGGGAACTTGTGATGGTTTTGCTTGAGTAGTTTCTGAAGAATGACTCAAGTGTCACAAAAAGCTGAAGAGTTGTAAAGGAGACACAGTCCCTCGGGTAACAGGAGTATAGAAGTTGAGCGCTTTGAAGGCCCTCAGTCAGCGGGTGGCCTAAAGAAGCAGCAGCCATGTGCCTGTATGTAGGTCTAGCCCTGAAGCAACCAGTGGATACAAGAAACATAGGGCCCATGTGACAGTCTGACAGCCACTGAGTAAGAGAACAACCAAGACAGACAGGGATCACATGAGAAGTGGGGAAAACCAGGGCCAGTTTGGGCCTGAGACTGGGATTAATGCTAAAGTCAAAACAAGGCAGAAGGCAAGGAAAACGCTAAATTAGAAACAAGGGAAGGGGCCCCATACATGATTGAAACTTGATTACCTGTGGATATCCAGAAATCCAATGCTCAAGCACTCATCACAAACTCAGATGACTGTAGGATCAGTCTGGTAACCTAAGATGGGAACCTGGTGGCAGAGAATAAGACACAAGGGAGTGGGGTGTGAGGGGGCTGGTCAGCCCTAGAGCAAGAGATATCTGCCATCACATCCCGGCCGCTGAATTGACCGACCTCGTTGTGTTGCAAAATGGGCCCGGGGTAAGTGAAGGAGTTAGGAAGACCAGTGTTCAGCAAGAGGTCTGGTGGACAGGAGTTACCTGTTGGAAGGTCAAGCCAAGGGAAATTTTACAGTAAATTGGGTCATTTATTTATCAGCTGAAAGTGTAGCTACAGAAAACATGAAATTTAAAACACATCTGCCTATATTTGATGCGGACTCTAATTTGTGCTCAGCAATTTTATTGAGTTTGACTTAAGATCCCTAAATTCAGGAAAAGGAGCTTGAAAGATGAACCATACAGCATTATAAAATGTGTGTTGGCCCGGTGAGGTGAACAGTTGTTGGAGGATTGGGGAATGTAAGTGCCGACAAGTGGAGGGAGCAGTGGGCAAGGGAAGAGTTAACAGCAGATTAGGTGAAGGCAGTCACATTACAGGTAAAATAGCAATGCCATGTCACAAAGCTAGAAGATAGAACAGGGCATCATGAAAACAGAAGAGGCAGCAAGCAGGGATGAGTGTGCACATCCATGGAGTGACTATTACATGGAGGGCACCCTGGGCCCCTGCACGGCTTTGATGACCAGAGGCCGGGGTTGGAATCGCAGTTCCGTCACTAGCTGTGTGATCATAACCAAGTTAGTCAACCTCTCTGTAGCTCATTTTTCTCCTCTGGAAAATGGGGATGATAATAAAAATGGGGCCACCTCATAGGGCTGTCATGAAGGGGTGGAGGAGTATTTTCAGAGCACTTAGAACCTGTCTGGCAGGTAGTAAGTTTCATTTAAGTTTACATACAACTGCACTGGGTACTTAACAAACATTGTTTTATCAAATCCTATCAGCAAGTCTGCAGTGTAGTGTTAGTCCCAGATGACATTTCATAGATGAGAAATTGAGGTTCAGATCCTACCTAAGGATCACAGGGCTGGGAGCTGGCAGGGCTGGAACAGGAGTCCCACCCTCCCCTACCTCGAATCCATATCCCACTACCACCAGCTTCAGGCCATGATACACAGCGTCTCATTCCAGAAGCCCCCTGGCTATATCCTCTATATCAGGGTTTCTGTTCCTAAGAATTGCTTTCCCTGAATACTTCTTACCTTTAAAAAATTGACCAGACCCTTCACCAGGACTGTGAGAAATTGTTAAATCACACCTAACCATGATGGGAATTAAAAGATAGGAAGGGAAATAGCTTTTCTCATGAATATGCAAATAAACTTTAAATGGCATTTACATATTTAAAACAGGCATTAAGAGGAAATATGATCCTCTGTCTGAGACAGAATGGATGCTGGATAACAGTCTGTGGAAACCAGCATCTTAACTATTGTGAGTTATACCACCAGTGCCTTGAAATTTTTGGTCTAAATGTAAACAACTCTAAGCCATGCATAAGAATAAAAGTGAAAAAAAAAAAAAAAGGAGGAGAAAGCCATGGAAATGGCTATTTGTTTTTCCAGTAATTATGAGAAACTAGGTTCAGAGTTGCTTTTGTAGAAAAACTGACTGCCCATAGCCCTAATACCACATCTGGAAATCCCAAGTTCTGGCATGAAAGCATTATGGACGGGCCTCTGGCAAAACCTCTTGCCAGGGAGAATTGTGGATTGTCAGCCATTCATGCCGAGCTTGGAATGTTACTGTCCCATTAAAGTTTCCAGGGCCTTTCCCCTAAGAAGCTTTATAGGCATCCTGGGCAGGCCTGGCCCAGAGCTTCAGGACTCAGAAGAAATTTGGAAAAGGAAGGTTTCTAAAGAGGGAAAATAGAAGTAAATATATGGTAAGAGAGAGAAGGAAGGCAAAGTGATTGCAGAAAGTTGTTTGGAGGCAAACTTGAATGGACCATTTGAATACAAGAAAGAGAATAAGAGAAACAGAGAGAAGCAAGAGAGGGAGATGGAAAATGTAAACAGACAGCTAAGAGACAGGAAAGCAAAGGAGGAAAATTATGAACTATGGAATGAGATTTCATGCCACAGAGTCCTCAGGAAGGAAGAAGACCTCCTCCTTCTTCGACACAGAAAGTCTTACAAAGCATGGAGGAAGGACGGGAGGGAGAGAGGAGGGGTGAAGGTCTCTGTTTCCCTCTCCCACCCCCCACTCCACCGGGTTTAGGGTTTACTCCCAGCTCCCCAGGGCCCGGGAAATAGGCAAAAATGCAAGAGACACGGGTACACACTTTCACCCAGAGTTCAAAAGCAACCTACAAATCATTCATGTGTCTATGCCCCAACGTCTAAGGCAGGACATGGATGGAAAAGCAGGTACATCAGGGGAGAAAGCAAGAACCGAGCCTTCCTGCTTTCTTCTCTGTCCCAAGTGCTGTTTGTCTTTCGCATTCCTCATACCCCAGAGTCACACCAGAGGAAGGTGCTGACAATGCCTGGCTCTCTGCAAAGGGAGTAGCTTCAGTCCAAGAATACACAGGGACAAGGTTCTCCTCATACCTGGGACTAAGAAGAAGAAGAAGATAATAGTCTCCCATGTCACCTGTCAGGGATTAGTTACCCCTACGCCTCAAGCCAGAGCTGATGACCTGGATTGGATGCTGAAATTGTGGCTCCCAAGAAGGGTCCTGGCTACTGCCCAGTTAAGGGGTCCCCTCCCTCTGACTTCAAAGCCCACCTGTTGGTGACATTAGCAACTGCGGAGATGAAAGCCCTGAGGAAATCAGTCTGTAGGGAGGGGACTGGGGCTGGCAGTTCTGTGTCGCTTTCATCCTGAATGAGAAGATGACAGAGAAAGATACAAAGGACTTATTGTACGCTGAGCCATACAATCCTGACTTCGGGGGAAGAAAAAGCCCAATAAGTGCATGTTTCTCTCAGAAGATTCTATTTTGATGAAATGGAGATATTCCACCAGATTCCTCACATGTTTGCTCTCTCTATATATTTATTTTAAAAGTGCAGTATTTCAGTGATGAGGGGACTTTTGGCTGAAGTGTCTACTTCATGAAAGACATAAAATTATTTCTCAAGTCCAGAGAAGTATTAGGTTGACCTTCCCCATGTTCTAGCTTATTAGTTCTTAAACACTGTTGAGTAGCATGAAATTTAATTTTTACTCCCATCATGGGAATTGGTAAGAATTACGATCCTCATCATGACCTCACATCCCATGAAAAATAAACTACTGAACCAAGTGTATGTGTGAGCCAGCTCTATTTTAGCTAAAAATGACAGAAAATTCCAAATCCAACTAACTGAAACTGCAAGAGAGGAATCATTGCCTCTTGTAAATATAAAGTCCAAGAGGAGACTAGCTTCAGGTATAGTCTGATCCAGGGCATTAAGGGAGTGACAAGAGCTGGTTTATCTCTCCATCTTTTAACTAAGCTCACTGCAGCCCATCATATTGGCTACTCTATCAAGCAACCTCATGATGGCAAACAGTAGTAGCTTCCGTCTTCCACCCTTACAAGCCTAAGTCCAATGCAGGGAAAACAGAGTGAGCTCCTAGCAAAAGCCCTGTAAAATCCCAGGTTTTGCTCTGATTAAATTGACCTGGGTCACATCACCCCTGAACTAATCACTGAGGTTAGGGACGAACCAGGCTCTGAACAGGCAGGCATGAATTACAAGTTACCTTCTTTGAGTTACCACACAAACCTCATGAACTGAAAACTTGAGTTTTTCCAGAGAGAAATTGTGCTGATTTTACCCAAAGAAGGGTATATGGAATCTGGGCAGGTACAACAGAAGACACACACTAATGCATGGTAGAATATTTCAGGGATTTGCTGCTAACACGGGAGTATAACTCTTCTAGTTGTACTCGAAGGCAAATAGGTGGTAACAGACTCAAAAGCATTAAAACAAAAACTAGGAGATAAAGTTTGAAATTGATAAAATTCTATTTTTCTGTAGATTTTTGTTAGAGAAATGTTATTTCTTTGTGTTCCTGGCTTACACCCTCTATCCGCTTTGCTAGACACCAAGAAGGAGGGTGCTCAGGGCCTGCAGGGCTGGCTGTCCAGGTGCTGCCCCTCTCCCGCCAGAGGGCAAAGTCCAATGACACAGAATGTAAGATGCAGTCACCATTACCGTCCTGGACTCATTCTTCGGTGGGGACCAGTTGTCGAGTCCCTACCATGTACCAGATGCTGTGCTACGTACTCTCAACACAAAGTCTTTAACCCTCAAACCAAGAGACTTTATGTCACTTGTGCGAAGTCACACAGTGGTAAATGGTGGAGCCATGATTTAGACCAAAATTTGTCATATGGCCCTCTAGGCTTTTTCTAGGTACATCTTCTTTTGTGCTTGGAGTTTAAACATGTTCCCACTTTCCCAGTTTCAATCTTGAACCTACTTGCAGGTGTATAGTGCATTTTTCCTGAAGCTGTGCTGTGCTGTGCTGCCTTGTGTAACAGTTCTGTCACTTTAGCACTGGGGTTTTCCAACACTGTGAGTATGAATAGACTACTAGACCCATTACTAACTCTCTCAATTCAAATTAGATGAATTTTCTATCGCCTAGTATAACATGTGCCTTTTCATTTCCATTCCCTTCTTCACAGTGCTCACTCGGAAGTCCCTCCAAATGCCATCTATCACTAGTCCATCTGTTTCCATGTATCAAAATCTTACCCATTAAAATAAAGGTCTACTTTAACTAATTGGTATAGTCTTCTGGAAGATAACTTTGCAACATACATCAAAAGTCTTAAACATGAGCATACCCTTTGACTCAACAATCCCACTTCTCAGAATTAACCTTGAGAAAATAAAGACGGCTGCATGGAGCTAAACAAACAAACACACACATATACTGTCATGTTAATTTTAAGAGCAAAAGATGGAAACATCCTAATTATTATATGGTGGGGCATTCACAATAATTTATAGTTATCCATTTTATAGTGTAATATACAATGATTAAAAATAGCATCATAGGGCTTCCCTGGTGGCGCAGTGGTTGAGAGTCCGCCTGCCGATGCAGGGGACGTGGGTTCATGCCCTGGTTTAGGAAGATCCCACATGCCGCGGAGCGGCTAGGCCCGTGAGCCATGGCCGCTGAGCCTGCGCGTCCAGAGCCTGTGCTCTGCAACAGGAGAGGCCACAATAGTGAGAGGCCCACGTACCAAAATAGCATCATAGGAGAATAGCTAATAACCCATATAACAGTCACAATATACAGGTTCCAAAACTGTATGTACAGATTGACCCAATTATGGAAGATACACTGATTGGCCGTTCTGGGTTTACTCATGATCCTCCTCTATCTTACTCTCTGATTGTAAGCTCTACCCATTGGAAGCTCTTGATCTTTGTTTTCCAGCCAGGTTCAGCCAATTGGAAGCCCCAGCACAAGATCTGAGACACAAGGAGAGGAGAACAGGGTGTGTTCTCTCCACTCTCTCCCTGCGAAGTTGCTTGGGCTGGCTGAGTCTATTGAATGAAGGACACTGCTTCTCTCAAGGTCATTTTCTCTACTGGCTCTCCTTCCATGTTTTAGTAACCACACCCTCCCCTGATTCCTTCACTAACAGCCTAAGTTTGGTAACAGCTCCTTTACTATGACTAGTCTTGATTTCCTGCACCACCCCCATGCTTCCCTTATGTTTTACCCACTCATAGAATTTAACTCTGCTATCTGTTTTCTGCTAAAACCTCGACTAACACAATACAAATACAAACACAAACACACTCAATCATAAATGGCGAAAAAAACCTTACAACAATACACCTCAAAACCCAACAACACATATCTCACTAGGTGGTGGAATTATGAGCAATTCTGATATTTTTCTCCTTATTGCTTTTCTGTACTTTTCAATTTTATACAATCAATATATAATACTTTCAGAATATGAAATAACCACAGGTATTATGTTTTTACAAATCTAACTTATGACCAATGTTAGCTCTTCAGTAAGTCCTTCCCTGATCATACACCCTCTAAACTTACCACTCTCTAAACTGAATTTTTCCACCATTTATTTTCTGTGCCATCTATGTGACACTTACAACTTCCCGATGTTGAAGTGAGTGTATGTATTTTATTTACACCAACCTTACTCAGTGGGCTATTTAAGATAGCACAATTTGTACACAGCACTTTCCTTTTTGGAGATTAAAATCTCTTGGAGGGCAGGGACCATGCTTTATGCTCTCTCTATCCCCTACTGTACCTATTACACAGTAGACAATCAGTAAACATGGATGGAATAAATGAAATCTATAGAAGAGATTTAAAATCTCATTTATGTCATTTCAACTTCCTTCCTATCAACTCTCCTCTATAAGCAATAAAAATGAATTATTTGAATTCAATTTCTCAACACATCCATGTTCTAGTGAAAGTGCGAATCAGGAATGAAATACCTCACAGCAAGCTGGCAGAAGGACGGGAGAGAAACAGGGTTGGAAAAAGATGCTATGAAAGAGCAATAATGAGTTCGTGGATTATGGAGAGGTGACTAAGTTTTAGGACTGAGCTTTCTCACTAATGATAAACCTTGAGATTTTAGTTTCAGACTTCTAAAATTTATCACCAGAGGAAGAAATTTGAATAACGGTATTTGGATTAATGGGAGTCATCATTATTCACTGTGGAAAAGAAAGCAGCTAGACTGGAATCAGCCTTGCAGAAGATCAGATTGTGACCTGATTCCCAAAGCATCATTTTTTACTTGCTGTTTCTATTTTTCCCAACCTCCTAATATAAATAGAAGCAGTGAATCTAATAAGGTGTTTGAATAGTCACCAAATGCAATTTTCTAAGTTCAGCTTTAGCAATGAACGATGTACCCTGAGACAGTAAAATGCTACCCTCAGAACCTGCAGGGGAGGCTGGCTAAAATGAAAGTTTCCACCACCTTCTGGAGATGCCCTTGCCATGGGTATCTACACATCCCTATTGGGTGTGTAGCTACTTTCAACAGATTGACACAAGATAGCACAACCCTGGGATCAAAAGCCAATCCACATAAGCCTCTAGGAGAAGGAGCTCTGTGTCTCCCGATTCAGGGGTTCTGAGCAATACCTTTAGTAGAGCAGGTGAAACAAAGTGAAGACACGGTAAGCCTGTAATTTATTTCCACTGACTTCCATAATGGAAAAGGAGGGATGACTTGTCTACAACATCCCTAGGAAGTTCTGGATCTTACTGTCTCATACAATTTTATTTTATTACAATCTGAATTCATACACTCCTGGTCTCACCCTTTGTCTGTAATACAATTGCCTTTCAATGCTTCCCAGACCACCTGTTGTTCAGCTGCCTAATGCATGCTTCCACGTGGCTTTTATTATTAAAATAACATTATCAAGAGGAAGAAGCCCCAGGACGAATGGCAAGAACTGAGCATGTCCAGATGCAACCAGTGCTTCTGATTTACTGTTTGGAGGTGCAGTGGTGCTCCTGCCTCAGCCCAGTCATCTCATCTGTTTTCACAAAATATTTGTTCTCTCAAATTCAGTAATTTAAAGAACCTGTTTATTCCTACCAACTGAATACACAGCACAATGCATACATTTTTCTCGATAAATCATTTTACTAAATACACTCACTGTACTCAGCTCTTAACTAATGGATACTCTATTCTAATACAATAAGGGTTTCCCTAACTATTCTTATACATTGCTACCAGCATCAGGAATACACCGAGCTATATAATTCTTCACTGCCCACCCCCGCAAGATGCAAAACTCTTCATGTCTCTTGTTATTAAAATCTGCTCTCAGAATCTGATTAACTAATTCACCTTGAAAGGTAAATGGTTAGTTAAAAAAAGAATGGATACAGTCTTTCTAGATGTTTCTATTCTAAAATATAAAATGTTTAAGTGGAAAAATCTCTTGACATAGGATTTCAACAATAGTGGTAGGTAGTGTGTTGTTGGGGGTAAGACGGGGGTGTTTTTAGGGGAAACCTTCATGGAGCTTTCCCAGCCCTAGGACACAGACTCAGGAAGGTCACTGCTGACCTTGCCTCTGTGTCAGCCAGTCCTGCATAAGAATAAGAGCACTACCAAATGTAAAATAGATAGCTAGTGGGACGCAGCCACATAGCACAGGGAGATCAGCTCAGTGCTTTGTGACCACCTAGAGGGAAGGGATAGGGAAGGTGGGAGGAAGATGCAAGAGGGAGGAGATATGGGGATATATGTATATATATAGCTGATTCACTTCGATATAAAACAGAAAATAACACACCACTGTAAAGCAATTATACTCCAATTAAGATGTTAGAAACAAAAAAGAATAAGAGCACTCATAACACATCAGTAACAATGTTTACTGTTACTACTCACACTGTCATTTATTAAGTGCCTTTTCTCTTCAGAGTTAGGATATGAATTTTAAAATTGTTATTTCATGTTTACAACAATTCTATGGAATCACCTTGTTATTCTCAATTTATAGTGACAAAATATAATGTGGTTAAAACTACCCAACTAAATAAATGGCAGAACTGGGATTTTAACTCAAAGCTGTGGGATTCTAACATCCATGGTCTTAACCATTATGGTCTGTATTCTAGTGATCTCAAACAGATGAACTTTTAAGATATTCACTGCCTGTATGGGAAAAGAATCTAAAAAAGAGTGGATATATGTATATGTATAACAGATTCACTTTGCTGCACTGCAGAAACTAACACAAAATTGAAAATCAACTATACTTCAAAAAAATTATGATTTAAAAAATCATATTCACTGGATAGACCTATTCTTGTACCAAAATTTCTTGTTTGTTTTTCTCACCTTCTCTGTTCAATATCCTGAGGATCAGGTGATTCATCGTATTTGAAAAATTAAAGTTTTTCCTTAACCCCGTTGTTTATCTAGTCACTTTTATGCTCCAAGGAAAGCTTACTTAGGTTAGATTTTTCCATTAAAGTTTTTTTCCCCCCAGCACTTCCAACTCATAAAAAATATATTAAAGGGGAAATGAAAGTGTGCATTTACATTATAGGGGTCCCAGAAGGAGAAGAGAGAGAGAAAGGACCTGAGAAAATATTTGAAGAGATTATAGACAAAAACTTTACTAACATGGGAAAGGAAATAGCCACCCAAGTACAGGAAGCGCAGAGAGTCCCATACAGGATAAACCTAAGGAGAAACATGCCAAGACACATAGTAATCAAATCGGCAAAAATTAAAGACAAAGAAAAATTATTGAAAGAAGCAAGGGAAAAATGACAACATACAAGGGAACTCACATAAGGTTAATAGCAGATTTCTCAGCAGAAACTCGACAAGCCAGAAGGGAGTGGCATGACATACTTAAAGTGATGAAACGGAAGAACCTACAACCAAGATTACTCTACCCAGCAAGAATCTCATCCAGATTTGCTGGAGAAATCAAAAGCTTTACAGACAGGCAAAAGCTAAGAGAATTTAGCACCACCAAACCAGCTCAACAACAAATGCTAAAGGAACTTCTCTAAGTCAGAAACACAGGAGAAGAAAAGGACCTACAATAACAAACAATTAAGAAAATGGTAATAGGAACATACATAACGATAATTACCTTAAACGTGAATGGAATAAATGCTGCATCCAAAAGACGCAGCCTCACAGAATGGACACAAAAAAAGACCCATATATATGCTGTCTACAAGAGACCCACTTCAGACCTAGGGACACATACAGACTGAAAGTGAGGGGATGGAAAAAGATATTCCATGCAAATGGAAATCAAAAGAAAGTAGGAGTAGCAATATTTGTATCAGAAACAAATAGACTTTAAAATAAAGAATGTTACAAGAGACAAAGAAGGACACTACATAATGATCAAGGGATCAATCCAAGAAGAAGATATAACAATTATAAATATATATGCACCCAACATAGGAGCACCTCAATACATAAGGCAACTGCTAACAGCTCTAAAAGAGGAAATCGACAGTAACACAATAATAGTGGGGGATTTTAATGTCTCACTTACACCAATGGACAGATCATCCAAACAGAAAATTAATAAGGAGACACAAGCTTTAAATGACACAATAGACCAGATAGATTTACTTGATATTTATAGGACATTCCATCCCAAAACAGCAGATTACACTTTCTTCTCAAATGCACATGGAACATTTTCCAGGATAGATCACATCTTGGGTCACAAATCAAGCCACAGTAAATTTAAGGAAATTGAAATCATATCAAGCATCTTTTCTGACCACAACACTATGAGATAACAAATCAATTACAGGGGAAAAAATATAAGAAACACAAACACATGGAAGATAAACTGTACATTACTAAATAACCAAGAGATCACTGAAGAAATCAAAGAGGAAATCAAAATATACCTAGAGACAAATGAAAATGAAAACATGATGACTGAAAACCATCAAAAGCAGTTCTAAGAGGGAAGTTTATAGCTATACAATCCTACCTCAAGAAACAAGAACAATCTCAAATAAACAATCTAACATTACACCTAAAGGAACTAGAGAGAGAAGAACAAACAAAACCCAAAGTTACTAGAAGAAAAGAAATAATAAAGATCAGAGCACAAATAAATGAAATAGACTCAAAGAAAACAATAGTAAAGATCAATAAAACTAAAAGCTGGTTCTTTGAGGAGATAAACAAAATTGATAAACCATTACCCAGACACATCAAGAAAAAGAGGGAGAGGACTCAATCCATAAAATTACAAATGAAACAGGAGAAGTTACAACAGACACAGCAGAAATACAAAGCATCCTAAGAGAAAACTATAAGCAACCCGATGCCCGTAAAATGGACAACCTGGAAGAAATGAACAAATTCTTAGAAGACTGAACCAGGAAGAAATAGAAAATATGAACAGACCAATCACAAGTAATGAAATTGAAACTTGGATTAAAAATCTTCCAACAAACAGAAGTCCAGGAACAGATGGCTTCACAGGTGAATTCTATCAAACTTTTAGAGAAGTGCTAACACCCATCCTTTTCAAACTCTTCCAAAAATTTGCAGAGGAAGGAAAACTCCCAAACTCATTCTATGAGGCCACCATCACCCTGATACCAAAACAGACAAAGATACTACAAAAAAGAAAATTAAAGCCCAATATCACTGGTTAATATAGATGCAAAAATCCTCAACAAAATACTAGCAAACAGAATCCAACAACACATTAAAAGGATCATACATCATGATCAAGTGGGATTTATCCCAGAGATGCAATGATTCTTCAATACATGCAAATCAATGAATGTGATACACCATAATAACAAATTGAAGAATAAAGACCATATGATTATCTCAATAGATGCAGAAAAAGCTTCTGATAAAATTCAACACCTATTTATGATAAAAACTCTCCAGAAAGTGGGCACAGAGGGAAACTACTTCAACATAATAAAGGCCATATATGACAAACCCACAGCAAACATGATTCTCAATGGTGAAAAACTGAAAGAATTTCCTCTAAGATCAGGAAGAAGACAAGGATGTCCACTCTCACCACTATTATTTAACATAGTTCTGAAAGTCCTAGCCACAGCAATCAGAGAAGAAAAAGAAATAAAAGGAACACAAATTCAAAAACAAGAAGTAAAACTGTCACTGTTTGCAGACGACATGTCACTATACACAGAGAATCCTAAAGATGCCACCAGAAAATGACTAGAGCTAATCATAGAATTTGGTACAGTTGCAGGTTACAAAATTAATGCACAGAAATCTTTTGCATTCCTATACATGAATGATGAAAAATCTGAAAGAGAAATTAATGAAACTCTCCCATTTCCCATTGCAACAAAAGGAAGAAAATACCTAGAGAGACAAAACACCTGTATGCAGAAAACTATAAGATACTGATGAAAGAAATTAAAGATGATACCAACAGATGGAGAGATATACCATGTTCTTGGATTGGAAGAATCAATATTGTGAAAATGACTCTACTACCCAAAGCAATCTACAGATTCAATGCAATCCCTATCAAATTTCCAATGTCACTTTTTCACAGAACTAAAACAAAAAATCTTAAAATTTGTATGGAGACACAAAAGACCCTGAATAGCCAAAACAGACTTGAGGAAAAAAACGGAGCTGGAGGAATCAGCCTCCTTGACTTCAGACTATACTACAAAGCTACAGTAATCAAGACAGTATGGTACTGGCACAAAAAACAGAAATATAGATCAATGGAACATGATAGAAAACTCAGAGGTAAACACATGCACCTATGGTCAACTAACCTATGACAAAAGAGGCAAGGATATAGAGTGGAGAAAAGACAGTCTCTTCAATAAGTGTTGCTGAGAAAAGTAGACAGGTACATGCAAAAGAATGAAATTGGAACACTCCCTAACACTACACAAAAAAATAAACTCAAAATGGATTAGAGATCTAAATGTAAGATTGGACACTATAAAACTATTAGAGGAAAACATAGGAAGAACACTCTTCGACATAAATCACAGCAAGATCTTTTTTGATCCACCTCCTAGGATAATAGAAATAAAAACAAAAATAAACAAATGGGACCTAATGAGACTTCAAAGCTTTTGCACAGCAAAGGAAACCATAAACAAGACACAAAGACAACCCTCAGAATGGGAGAAAATATTTGCAAATGAATCATCGGACAAAGGAGTAACCTCCAAAATATATAAACAGTTCCTGAGCTCAATATTAAAAAATCAAACAACCCAATCCAAAAATGGGAAGAAGACCTAAATAGACATTTCTCCAAAGAAGGCATACAGATGGCCAAGAAGCACATGAAAAGCTGTTCAACATCACTAATTACAGAGAAATGCAAATCAAAACTACATTGAGGTATCACCTCACACCAATTAGAATGGGCATCATCAGAAAATATACAAACAACAAGTGCTGGAGAAGGTGTGGAGAAAAGGGAACTCTCTTGCACTATTGGTGGAAATGTAAATTGATACAGCCACTATGGAGAACAGTATGGGGGTTCCTTAAAAAACTAAAAATAGAATTACCATATGACACAGCAATTCAACTACTGGGCATATACCCTGAGAAAAGCATAATTCAAAAAGACACATGCACCCCAATGTTCACTGCAGCACTATTTACAATAACCAGGTCATGGAAGCAACCTAAATGCCCATCGACAGACAAATGGATAAAGAAGATGTGGTACATATATATAATGGAATATTACTCAGCCATAAAAAGGAATGAAATTGGGTCATTTGTAGAGACGTGGATGGATGTAGAGACTGTCATACAGAGTGCAGTAAGTCAGAAAGAGAAAAAGAAATATCGTATATTAACACATATATGTGGAACCTAGAAAATGGTACAGATGAAATGGTTTGCAGGGCAGGAATTGAGACACAGATGTAGAGAACAAACGTATGGAAACCAAGAGGGGAAAGCAGCAGGGGGGTGGGGGCGGGGGTGTGATGAAGATGAAGTGGGAGATTGGGATTGACATGTATACACTGATGTGTAGAAAATGGATGAATAATAAGAACCTGCTGTTTAAAAAAATAAATAAAATTAAAAATTTTTAAAAAGCATGCATTTATTCCAACCTTCATACTAATCAAAAAGAAAGAAAACAAATCAACAAAATACTATTTTGTATTTTGGTGTTATGAGAAAATGTCTAAGTCGATGTTGTTATGAGAAAATGAGTGCTTTCAAACAATACTGGCAAGGGTACAAATTGGTAAAAGTTTTCTAAAGAACAGTTAGACAATATGACCCAGGAATTCCACTTCTTAGAACTTGTTTTAATTAAACACTCAGAGATGCACTCAATGGTTTATGTATGAGAATATCTGTCTTTGTATTGGGAAAAAAAAGGTAAAAATAGCCTAAATATGTAATAATGAAGGACAACCAATTAAAATTCGGTACATTTGTATGACAGTAACTGGAAAGTTTTCAAATAATTCTTTTTTTAACATCATTACTGGAGTATAATTGCTTTACAATGGTGTGTTAGCTTCTGCTTTATAACAAAGTGAATCAGCTATACATATACATATATCGCCATATCGCCTCCCTCTTGGGTCTCCCTCCCACCCTCCCTATCCCACTGCACTAGGTGGTCACAAAGCACCAAGCTGATCTCACTGTGCTATGTGGCTGCTTCCCACTAGCTATCTATTTTACATTTGGTAGTGTATATATGTCCATACCACTCTCTCACTTCATCCCAGCTTATGCTTCCCACTCCCTGTGTCCTCAAGTCCATTCTGTACACCTGCATCTTTATTCCCATCCAGCCCCTAAGTTCTTAACCATTTTTTAAAATTCCATATATATGTGTTAGCATACAGTATTTATTTTTCTCTTTCTGACTTACTTCACTTTGTATGACAGACTCTAGGTCCATCCACCTCACTACAAATAACTCAATTTCGTGTCTTTTTATGGCTAAGTAATATTCCATTGTATATATGTGTCACATCGCTTTTATCCATTTATCTGTTGATGGACACTTAGGTTGCTTCCATGTCCTGGCTATTGTAAATAGAGCTGCAATGAACATTTTGGTACGTGACTCTCTTTGAATTATGGTTTTCTCAGGGTATATGCTCAGTAGGGATTGCTGGGTCATATGGTAGTTCTATTTTTAGTTTCTTAAGGAAGATCCATACTGTTCTCCATAGTGGGTGTATCAATTTACATTCCCACCAACAGTGCAAGAGGGTTCCCTTTTCTACACACCCTCTCCAGCATTTATTGTTTGTAGATATTTTGATGATGGCCATTCTGCCTGGTGTGAGGTGATACCTCATTGTAGTTTTGATTTTCATTTCTCTAATGATTAGTGATGTTGAGCATTCTTTCATGTGTTTGTTGGTAGTCTGTATATCTTCTTTGGAGAAATGTCTATTTAGGTCTTCTGCCCATTTTTGGATTGGGTTGTTTTTTTTTTGACATTGAGCTGCATGAGCTGCTTGCAAATTTTGGAGATTAATCCTCTTTCAGTTGCTTCATTTGCAAATACTTTCTCCCATTCAGATGGTTGTCTTTTTGTCTTGTTTCTTTTTGCCTTTGCTGTGCAAATGATTTTAAGTTTCATTAGGTCCCATTTGATTATTTTTGTTTTTATTTCCATTTTTCTAGGAGGTGGGTCAAAAAGGATCTTGCTATTATTTATGTCATACAGTGTTCTGTCTATATTTTCCTCTAAGAGTTTTATAGTATCTGGCCTTACATTTAGGTCTTTAATCCATGTTGAATTTATTTTTGTGTATGGAGCTAGGGAGTGTTCTAATTTCATGCATTTACATGTAGCTGTCCAGTTTTCCCAGCACCACTTTTTGAAGAGGCTGTCTTTTCTCCATTGTATATTCTTCCCTCCTTTATCAAAAATAAGGTTACCATATGTGTGTGGGTTTATCTCTGGGCTTTCTATCCAGTTCCATGGATCTGTATTTGTTTTTGTGCCAGTACCATACTGTCTTGATTACTGTAGCTTTGTAGTATAGTCTGAAGTCAGGGGGCCTTATTACTCCAGCTCCGTTTTTTTTTCCTTCTCAAGATTGCTTTGGTTATTCCGGGCCTTTTGTGTTTCCATACAAATTGTGAAATTTTTTGTCCTAGTTCTGTGAAAAATGCCATTGGTAATTTGACAGGGATGGCATTAAATCTGTAGATTGCTTTAGGCTGTAGAGTCATTTTCACAATGTTGATTCTTCCAATCCAAGAACATGGTACATTTTTCCATCTGTTTGTTATCATCATTAATTTCTTTCATCAGTGTCTTATAGTTTTCTGTATACAGGTGTTTTGTCTCCTTAGGTAGGTTTATTCCTAGGTATTTTATTCTTTTTGTTGCAATGGTAAATGGGAGTTTCCTTAATTTCTCTTTCATATTTTTCATCATTAGTGTATAAGAATGCCAGAGATTTCTGTGCATTAATTTTGTATCCTGCTACTTTACCAAATTCATTCATTAGATCTAGTAGTTTTCTGGTAGCATGTTTAGGATTCTCTGTGTATAGTATCATGTCATCTGCAAACAGTGACAGAACTACTTATTTTCCGATTTGGATTCCTTTTATTTCCTTTTCTTCTCTGATTGCTGTGGCTAAAACTTCCAAAACTATGTTGAATAAGAGTGGTGAGAGTGGGCAACCTTGTCTTGTTCCTGATCTTAGTGGAAATGCTTTCAGTTTTTCACCATTGAGAATGATGTTGGCTGTGGGTTTGTCATATATGGCCTTCATTATGTTGAGGTAAGTTTCCTCGATGCCTACTTTCTGGAGGGTTTTCATCATAAATGGGCGGTAACTTTTATCAAAAGCTTTTTCTGCATCTATTGAGATGATCATATGGTCTTTATCCTTCAATTTGTTAATATGGTGTATCGCCTTGATTGATTTGCATATATTGAAGAATCCTTGCGTTCCTGGGATAAACCCCACTCGATCATGGTGTATGATCCTTTTAATGTGCTGTTGGTTTCTGTTTGGTAGTATTTTGTTGAGGATTTTTGCATCTATGTACATCAGTGATATTGGCCTGTAGTTTTCTTTCTCTGTGACATCTATGTCTGGTTTTGGTATCAGGGTGATGGTTGCCTTGTAGAATGAGTTTGGGAGTGTTCCTCCCTCTGCTATGTTTTGGAAGAGTTTCAGAAGGATAGGTTCTAACTCTTCTCTAACTGCTTGATAGGATTTGCCTGTGAAGCCATCTGGTCCTGGGCTTTTGTTTGTTGGAAGATTTTTAATCACAGTCTCAATTTCAGTTCTGGTGATTGGTCTGTTTATATTTTCTGTTTCTTCCTGGTTCAGTCTCAGAAGGTTGTTCTTTTCTAAGAATTTGTCCATTTCTTCCAGGTTGTCCATTTTATTTGCATATAGTTGCTTGTACTAATCTCTCATGATCCTTTGTATTTATGCAGAGTCAGTTGTTACTTCTCCTTTATCATTTCTAATTCTATTGATTTGAGTCCTCTCCCTTTTTTTTCTTGATGAGTCTGGGTAATGGTTTATCAATTTTGTTTATCTTCTCAATGAACCAGCTTTTAGTTTTATTGGTCTTTGCTATTGTTTCCTTCATTTCTTTTCCATTTATTTCTGATCTGATCTTTATTTCTTTCCTCTGCTAACTTTGGGGGTTTTTTGTTCTTGTTTCTCTGTTTTAGGTGTAAGGCTAGGTTGTTTGATATGTTTCTTGTTTCCTGAGGTAGGATTCTATTGCTATAAACTTCCCTCTTAGAAGTGCTTTTGCTGCATCCATAGGTTTTGGGTCATCCTGCTTTCATTTTCATTTGTTTCTATGTATATTTTGATTTCCTCTCTGATTTCTTCAGTGATCTCTTAGTTATTAAGTAGTGTAGTGTTTAACCTCCACATGTCTGTATCTTTTACAGATTTTTTCTTGTAATTGACATCTAGTCTCATAGTGTTGTGGTCAGAAAAGATACTTGATATGATTTCAATTTTCTTAAATTTACCAAGGCTTGATTTGTGACCCAAGATCTGATCTATCCTGGAGAAAGTTCCATGAGCACTTGAGAAGAAATTGTATTGTGTTGTTTTTGGATGGCGTGCCCTATAAATATCAATTAAGTCCATCTTGTTTAATGTATGATTTAAAGCATGTGTTTCCTTATTTATTTTCAGTTTGGATGATGTACCAATTGGTGAAAGTGGGGTGTTAAAGTCCCCTACTATGAATGTGTTATTGTCGATTTCCCCTTTAATGGCTCTTCGCATTTGTCTTATGTATTGTGGTGCTCCTATATTGGGTGCATAAACATTTACAATTGTTATATCCTCTTCTTGAATTGATCTCTTGATCATTATGTAGTGTCCTTCTTTGTCTGTTGTAATAGTCTTTATTTTAAAGTCTATTTTGTCTGATATGAGAATTGTTACTCCAGCTTTCTTTTGATTTCCATTTGCATGGAATATCTTTTTCCATCCCCTCACTTTCAGTCTGTATGTGTCCCTAGGTCTGAAGTGGGTCTCTTGTAGACAGCATATATACCGGTCTTGTTTTTGTATCCATTCAACTAGTCTATGTCTTTTGGTTGGAGAATTTAATCCATTTACATTCACAGGAATTATTGATATGTATGTTCCTATTACCATTTTCTTAATTGTTTTGGGTTTGTTATTGTAGCTCTTTCCTTGTCTTGTGTTTCCTGCCTAGAGAAGTTCCTTTAGCATTTGTTGTAATGCTGGTTTGGTTATGCTGAATTCTCTTAGCTTTTGCTTGTCTGTAAAGGCTTTAATATCTCCGTAAAATCTGAGTGAGATCCTTGCTGGGTAGAGTAATCTTGGTTGTAGGATTTTCTGTTTCATCACTTTAAATATATCCTGCCACTGCCTTCTGGCTTGCAGAGTTTCTGCTGAAAGATTAGCTGTTAACCTTATGGGGATTCCCTAGTATGTTATTTGTTGTTTTTCTCTTGTTGATTTCAATATTTTTTTTTGTATTTAATTTTTGATAGTTTGATTAATAGGTGTCTTGTCATGTTTCTCCTTGGCTTTATCCTGTATGGGACTCTCTGTGTTTCCTGGACTTGACTGACTATTTCCTTTCCCATATTAGGGAAGTTTTCAACTATAATATCTTCAAATATTTTCTCAGTCCCTTTCTTTGTCTCTTCTTCTTCTGGGACCCCTTTAATTCGAATGTTGGTGCATTTAATGTAGTCCCATAGCTCTCTGAGATTGTCCTCAATTCTTCTCCTTCTTTTTTCTTTATTCTGCTCTTCAGTAGTTATTTCCAATATTTATCTTCCAGGTCACTTATCTGTTCTTTTGCATCAGTTATTTTGCTATTGATTCCTTCCAAAGAATTTTTAAATTTCATTTATTGTTACGTTCATCCGTGTTTATTTGCTCTTGAGTTCTTCTATGTCCTAGTTAAACATTTTGTGTATTTTCTCCATTCTACTTCCAAGATTTTGGATCATCTTTACTATCTTTGATCTGAATTCTTTTTCAGGTAGACTCACTATTTCCTCTTCTTTGTTTGGTCAGGTGGGTTTTTAGCTTCCTCCTTTATCTGCTATGTGTTTCTCTGTGTTCTCATTTTGCTTAACTTACTCTCTTTGGGGGTCTCTTTTTCACAGGCTGCACGTTTGTAGTTCCCATTGTTTTTGGTGTCTGCCCCCATTGGCTCAGGTTGGTTCAGTGGGTTGTGTAGGCTTCCTGGTGGAGGGGACTGGTGCCTGTGTTCTGGTGGATAAGGCTGGATCTTGTCTTTCTGGTGGGCAGGACTGCATCTGGTGGTGTGTTTTGGGGTGTCTGTGACCTTATTATGCTTTTAGGCAGCCTCTCTGCTAATGGGTGGGGTTGTGTTCCTGTCTTGCTAGTTGTTTGGCATAGGGTGTCCAGCACTGTAGCTTGCTGGTCATTGAGTGGAGCTGGGTCTTAACGTTGAGATGCAGATATCTGGGAGAGCTTTTGCCATTTGATATTACATGGAGCTGGGAAGTCTCTGGTGGACCAATGTCCTGAACTCGGCTCTCCCACCTCAGAGGCACAGGCCTGATACCCAGCTGGAGCACCAAGACCCTGTCAGCCACACAGCTCAGAAGAAAAAGGAGAAAAAAAGAAATAAATATACAAAAGAATAAAATAAAATTAAAAAGTAATAAAAAAAAAGAAAAGAAAACGGACAGACAGAACCCTAGGACAAATGGTAAAAGCAAAGCTATACAGAGAAAATCACACAAAGAAGTATACACATACACAATGACAAAAAGCGAAAAAGTAAAAATATATATCATTGCTCCCAAAGTCCACCGCCTCAATTTGGGGATGATTTGTTGTCTATTCAAGCGTTCCACAGATGCAGGGTACATCAAGCTGATTGTGGAGATTTAATCTGCTGCTCCTGATGCTGCTGGGAGATGTTTCCTTTTCTCTTCTTTGTTCGCACAGCTGCTGGGGTTCAGCTTTGGAATTGGTCCCACCTCTGCATGTAGGTCACCCTCTGGCCTCTGTTCTTTTCTCAGACAGGACGGGGTTAAAGTAGCAGCTGATTAGGGGGCTCTGCTTCACTCAGGCCGGGGGGAGGGAGGGGCACGGAGTGTGGGGCAAGCCTGTGCCGGCAGAGGCCAGCGTGACGTTACAACAGCCTGAGGCGCACTGTGTGTTCTCCTGGGGGAAGTTGTCCCTGGATCACGGGACCCTGACAGTGGAGGTTTGCACAGTCTCTCAGGAGGGGAGGTGTGGAGAGTGACCTGTGCTTGCACACAGGCTTCTTGGTGGCTGCAGCAGCAGCCTTAGCGTTTCATGCCCATCTCTCGTGTCCACGCTGATAGCTGCGGCTCACACCCGTCTCTGGAGCTCGTTTAGCTCGTTTAGCCCGTCTCTGAATCCCCTCTCCTTGTGGCCCGAAACAATGGTCTCTTGCCTCTTAGGCAGTTCCAGAGTTTTTCCTTGACTCCCTGCTGGCTAGCTGTCGTGCACTAGCCCCCTTCAGGCTGTGTTCACGCAGCCAACCCCAGTCCTCTCCCTGGGTTCTGACCTCCGAAGCCGGAGCCTCAGCTCCCAGCCCCAACCCGTTCCAGCAGGTTAGCAGACAAGCCTCTTGGGCTGGTGAGTGCTGGTCGGCACCGAGCCTCTGTGCGGGAATCTCTCCGCTTTGCCCTCTGCACCCCTGTTGCTGTGCTCTCCTCCATGGCTCCGAAGCTTCACCCCTCTGCCACCCGGAGTCTCCACCCACAAAGGGGCTTCCTAGTGTGTGGAAACTTTTCCTCCTTCATGGTTCTCTCCCAGAGGTGCTGGTCCCATCCCTGTTCTTTTGTCTCTGTTTTTTCTTTTTTCTTTTGCCCTACCAGGTACGTGGGGAGTTTCTTTCCTTTTGGGAGGTCTGAGGTCTTCTGCCAGCGTTCAGTAGGTGTTCTGTAAGAGTTGTTCCACATGTAGATGCATTTCTGATGCCTTTGTGGAGAGGAAGGTGATCTCCACATCTTTCTCCTCCGCCATCCTGAAGGTCTCGTCCCCTCCCATTTATATAATAACTGTCTGCTCTGTGTGTGCATCAGTGTTCTTTTACTTTTTAGGGTCCCTTTTTTTCTCTGAGCTAGCAAGCATTTTGCTTATTATATGCTATTTATAGTGAGAACTTCAAGCTCCGCTTTCGGTAACAAATTACACCTCATTTGCTCTTCTAAACAAATGCTATGCTTTGGCAAAAGCCTTAATCGGAAGAGTGAATTGAGATGCTGTTACCGTTCTTTCTTTACTCTTTCTCCCCTTTTATTGACTCGTCCTCCTCTTGGTCTCTTCCTGCTCCTGGGGCTCCAGGACCTTCACTTTAACATGTCTTCCAAAGAAGCAGCAGGGAAGCCCATCTGATCCGGAGAAATTTGTTCCTGGTTCTGGAAGCAGCGATGCAAGACGCAGGCAAAAGGGCACAGAGCAAGTCTGTTGAGAATCTCAAGAGGGAGGTTCTAACAGAATCATACTAACAATGACAGTATTTTGCTTTCTTCAGAAGCACTCCAAGTGCTTCACCCATATTAGCTAATCTTGTGTGGTGAGGAGGTGTGATTACACCCAGCCTGGGGTTTATTTTCAAAGCCATCAGGCCGCTAATTATTCTTAATGAAAAAATTGTTAAAGATAAAATAGTAAGTGAAAAAAGAGATACGAAGTGTTTGCTTCAAATACATTTAAGTTTCTGAGAATAACAGATATTATACACCAAAAAATTCATTGTTATTATAGTTAAGCAATGAGATTGTGGATATTGTACTGTTACTTTGTTATGCATTTAAAAATTTCCCCCAAATTTTCCAACAAAAATTTATTACTTAGAATCAGAAGAAAAAGAATTCATTTCTAAAAGAGAACTCAAAGGAGAGCTTTTGCTTATATGTAATAGGAACGATTGGGTCTTCTTTTTATTTTCAACCAATTTCTACCTTTCATAATTTGAGGTTGTCCTTTCAACATGTTACATTTTTTTTTTTTTTTTCGGTATGCGGATCTCTCTACTGCGGCCTCTCCCATTGCGGAGCACAGGCTCCGGACGCACAGGCTCAGAGGCCATGGCTCACGGGCCCAGCCACTCCGCGGCATGTGGGATCTTGCCGGACGGGGGCACGAACCTGTGTCCCCTGCATCAGCAGGCGGACTCTCAACCGCTGCACCACCAGGGAAGCCCACATTTTAATATATAGTCCTAATAATTCATTACTGACACATATCCACTCATTATTAGCTATTGACACCAAGATACAGGAAAATTAATACAATATAATTATATCATTCAAAGCCAATTCTATGAGCTTGGGATACATAATGCAAATAAATGTAAGTTTCACTCATCCCTTTCTTGTTACAAATTCCCTCTAGTAAAATGCAGTGTGATAATTAAATTGTGTGGAATGGTGACCAGGGTGCAGCAAGTATTCTCAAAAATTGCACGCAAAAATACTGGAAAGAGGAAACAATGGGAGGAGGGGAAATTGATATTATGATAAAAGAATTATTTCATATCTGCTTTGTTGAATGTAGAGATAATAGTTAAGTGTCATGGATTTAATTTTGCACCAGAAAGAGAAAGTGCTATACATCAGGAATCCACGTCTATAACAGTTAGTGTGAGTTACAGGGGCCATGAATCCATCATGGTCCCTTAAAAACAAATAGATCTCTTTTTCCATATCTGCAAGCAGTATAAAGGGACATTTGTAAGTCACAATCTGACAACAGACTATGTACACACATAAGATGATAAAGACATTCACTGTTCACGGATTGTTTTGTTCATTCATTAGAGAATTTACTGAGTAGATGCTATGTGTGAAATCCAAATTAATGTTCTAAATTGGTCTCTAAGTTATAGCAACCAGTGTATGACTTGGTGCCCCAGGGTGCTCATTAACTATACTACACACCCATGGATCAGAATTTATGGGGTAGGACCAAGAAATCAAAACTGTTACCAAGCTCCATGAGTGAGTCTTATGAACATTACTTTCAGTATATTCTTTTGTCGTTAGACACGATTTGTACAGGAAATATATAATTTTTTTTTAGTTTACAAAATACTAAAGGAGCAGATTCATGGTTATCAGCAAAAGTGAAGCAGTTAGGGATATTAATAGGGTGACTTTAGTGCTTTTGTCAATTTAACTTTATTACAGTAGTATACTTTTGGCTAAATGATTACAAAATACTACCTATAGTTGGTCAGTAATGAATCATTAATCTTTGTTTAAACTAGCACTAGATTTGCCTAGATCAATGGCTGAATCAGAACACAAATAAAATAAAAATTTTTGGTCAAGTTAGTATAAAGGGAATGAGGTATTTTGAAACACAATTTCTGGAGCCACAATTTTTGAAGCCATGGAAAGGAGTATGACTTTTCCAGAAAATGAAATAGGTGATGCTACATTTAATTTCTGGGGAGACAGCCTCCAGGCTCTAAAAAGCAAGTAATCAATATTTAGTTTGGAAAAGTAAAGAGGACCTATCATTTACTGAGAATTTACCATGTGCCAAGTAGTATGTTGAGAACCTTATTAAATTATCTCAATTATCTATTAAATCTAAGAGGTAAATAATATCACTGTATTATCCCATTTGAAGATGAATAAACAAAGGCACATGGAGATTAAACAGTATTTAAGGCCACATATTAATAATCTACAGCTTGTATGCAAGCTATTGTTTAAAGACCGAAAGAAGAGTCTGTAAGGAAGTGAAAACCAACAACAAAAGTCTCACATCTTAGTAAATTAGGGAAGAACAATGGAAACAGTAACAAGTCACACTGACAGATATAATCATCCCAGGCTTTTGATGGTATACCACTGATAAAAGATCACAGAAACACAGTAGTAATGGAGAAAGAAAATTTTAAAGTCATTTTTGTCCCACTGCCTCTACTATAGATGAGGAATCTTAGTCCCCAAGAGCTGAAGTGATACAGGGTTAAGCTCTGTATCCAGACACCCAAACACCCAAACACCTATGAATGGAGCTTCCCACCTCACTACTCCCTCTCATGGGTCCTAGAATTCTTCCTTCCAATCAATACGTCACTCAGATGGGACTGCAAAGTCAGTATATTGGAAAGTAGACACATCTTCCGTTTAATGTGTAATTTTCCCACTATAGAACAATGGTAGGAAATATTGAAATGTAAAGTATATAAAAGGACACATTTACTTGGCTTGTCTTTTTTGGAATCAAATCCCTAGCTCATGTCCCTTCATCCTCTGTTCTCTGTTCCAAGCTCTTAATTGTGGAAGTTGCTATCATCATTGCCATCATTATCTTCATGTTTCTTGTTTGTAGTTCAACCTCTCAAATTCTTTATGAATTCTCCAACTCTCTTTAACTTCTTGTGTTTGGAGTAACACACTTGAGTTCTCAGCTCATTAATGCTACTTACAAGGTGTAAGAACTTGGATGAGCAACTTAACTAACCGAGCACAAGTTTCCTCATCTTTGAAAATAGACATAATAATGTCCAGTCATAAAGGCGTCATGAGAAGTAAACCTAGGTAAAATATCAACTTCATTGGCTAGTACAACAGGTATTTAAAACTTAAATGACTTTTCCTTGCTTCCTTGGGCTGAGTGTTTAATTTTAATGGCTCCATCATTCTTCAGCCACCATCTTTTTTCTTCATTTGCCTTTTATCTTGCCGCAGGAAACCTCCTCCTGTTTCTTTAGATTTGACTTTCTAAATTTCACCTTTGAGTGTTTTTCTACAGTTCTCTGAGTCTTTAAAGAGGAAAAGGGAGGGAAAGTGAAATAAAGAATGAGCAATTTAGCTGTCAATGAATTTTTCTCATTTTTTCCTTTTGTTTCAATCTTGTCTCTTTTATTATTGCTTAAGATAAATCCGGTTTATTCTGCTCTTAGAATGTATGTTATTCTCTGAGGTATCCATTGAGAAGAGGGAATGCTTTTTCACCAACAATAACCTCCAAAAACGTGTTAGGATAACTGACTCTAGTCATGCTATTGACAGGAGATTGCCACTCAGAGATTACCAAAAAAAGGCATTTTCTTAAAAAATCTAAACTTTTTAAATCTTACATAGCTGTGCTCCATAGAAATGACTAAATTTTCCAAGCTCCTTCTTCCTTAAAATAATCAGCTCTCCAAACCTTTGGACTATAAATCATTTTAAAATTAACAGTGTTGAGCTGTAGGGATGAAAGAAAGATCTTAGGGCTTGAAGAGAGAAGAAAACATGTGCAAAAGGTGGCGGGTAGGTCAAGGAACCCGATATAAACAAGGCCAAATTATAGAAGAACAAGAGTGCAGAGTCAAGGGCTGAAGATTTAAAAATAAACTTTACCCTCTATAAAATAATATCCTGTTCCAAGTGGAGAGAGTCATGTCTCTGTGTTCAACTCTGAGTCTCTAATATCATGGACACACAATTTATATTCAGCTCTTGGACTCATCATTCTAGGTAGAATTTCAGACATATTAATCTGGAGCTAGAAACACGGTTCTAAACAGCAATTGTAGGACATGAAAATGTGCAGTCAGCCTCAAGGATGTGAATAACCAACAAAAAAGTGCTTTTCATTTATAGATGATATTCTGGAATCCTAACTTCACAGTGGAGTCAGTCAGAGAGAAAATATTATTAAAGACTGAATGAGAGACTTTTTAATGACATGTGTATAAATATTCATTTAAGTCACACGAACCTCCTTGGCAGAGCAGTTGGAAACCTGATTGTCCCAGGACTGCAGCTGGCCTGGAGTCGATGGGAGCAGGGTCCAGGTGACACGTCTCCTTCCTGTTTGCCAGCTCTGTCTGCAGCTGAGAAAGACAGGGGGCTCAGAAGGGAGGTCTGCCATGGGAAGGGTGACTTGGCAGCTCCTCAAAAGTCAGGTGCACCAATGTAGCTAAAATTTTGCCTCTTCTATGTTGTCGTTTGCTTCAAAAGTCCCCATAATTTGGAGAAAGTTCAATAATAGATATTTACTACATTTCTATGGGGCAAGAAAGAGCAGGGCAAATTGGGTCCTTAATCTCACGTAGCTGACATCCCACTCACTATGCTTTATTGAGCACTTATCATTGGTCATGAGCTAGACAGGACACTAGGTACTATGGATTTAAAGATGGAACAAGAGATTCCTGCTGCCAAAAGGTGCATGGTTAGGTTCAGTCAACAGACTTGTATGTCAATAACTCCATGGTGAGATAAATGCTAAGAGCTACTTGTACAAAGTGCTTCATCATCATCTAGATAATGGAAACAGTGCAATGATCTCTCCCAGATTTTTAATATCTTAAAGAAAAATTGCATTTGTTAGGTCCCAGACAGCTGTTGCATTTATGAGCTAGTGAAACAGATAATCTAGTAAACCAGAATCAATCATTTTAAACAAAGAAAGCATTAGACACCATTATATTAGGGCATGATATCTACATTTTCTCTTCCCTGTTCTGATGGAATGCATTTTAAAATGCATATAATAAGTGATCAGACCAAGGCTGTCATCAAAAAGGGTTATTTCCCATTACACGTGTTTGTGCTGGTTTAAATAACAAATTAGGTTTATGGAAATAAAATGGTAAGGTAATAAGACTTAGATATTGGATATCACCTATTGATCTACATTAAAGGGTCATTCACAGGACCACGGATTTCGTGTAAATTGTTAAAGAGGCTCACAAGATTACTAAGTCAAATATGGTCTATGGTAAGTCTCTTAGTTTATGAAACATAAGTATTGAGCAAAAATAAAATAATGAAATTCTGATTAAAATAAAAGTCACATAAATGATGGGTTTTGCATTGGTTGAGTTAGCTCCTGCAATTAAATGTCAGGGCCCAAAAATTAAATGTCGGTCTGAGGTAGGTAAAAAGAAACAATTCTGGACTTCATGTTACTTTACCTTCAGTCCCATGTTCTCTAATCTTTATACCTGAACAGGCAGTATGCACAGCCAGAATTGACATTTTAAGGGAAGATCCCACAAAACCCCCAATAAAAAAAAACCCCAAATTTTAATAGTATCGCCTGTACTTAGCATGAAAAAAAGCCAATTACAGTTTTCCATCAGTTCTAAGTGCCATTAATTGCATGACACGCCATTATTTTATACATTATATGAAATAATTTTAAAGCTGCCAATTTAAAAATGGCACTAGTTTGATAATCACATCTTTATTCTACTTATTGAAAGAGCTCTGTTAGGTTTACTTGGACATAGAATTTTAACTCTGTCACTTTTGTGAGATCATAAAAAGGAAAATATAAGTGAACTAAAAGGACTCATAATATTCTATCACATTCCAAGTCTGAATTTTCTGTATCACTTTTTGACTCAGAGATGTCACAACCCATGTTTCCTGTACAAATATTCTCCAGGCCAACAAGAGGGTTAGTGATGCAGCTTTTCTTAACAGGATGTCCTTCTAGGTCTCTGAGATTTTCTTCCAAGCTTCAGACCCCAATTCTGCCACTCTTGATGTGGACTCTCTCTAAATCTCAACAGGCAGTGTTATTAGAAGGTTTTAGGGAACGAGCAGGCTTCATGTCCTCAACAGTCTCCTCTAGAAATCCATGAAGGGTGTGTAGCATGAAATTTGAGAGCTGAAGGTGTCCAGATGTGCCACCACGGACCAAACGAAATCTTCTCAGGAGCAGGCTGTGACCATGGTGCCCAGACGGCTGCCTGGCCAGAGAGGCTGTAGGGATGTCATGGGCTGTGAGGCACAGTGCAGGTTCAGAGACGTTAGGATGTAAAAACATGCACCCTAAAATCTACAAAACACAGCAATCCCCACATTAAATGACTCAGGATAGCACACTTCTCTGACATTCTCATTACTTATATATTAATATGTAGTATAATATACACTATACACTAATATATATGTATGAAATTAAAGATCATAACACAATAATGTATTGCCAGATACTTTATATAATGTCAGCAAATCCTTGATTTCTAGGCTTTGTTACTCTACACAAAAAGAGCAACAATGGTGTCTTCTTTTTTTAACTGAAATATAGTTGATTTACATTATTTAGTTTGAGGTGCACAGTGATTCAGTTATACATATATATTTTTTTCAGATTCTTTTCCCTTATAGGTTATTACAGAATATTGAGTAGAGTTCCCTGTGCTATACAGTAGGACCTCATTGTTTATCTATTTTATATATAGGATTGTATCTGTTAATCCCATACTCCTAATTTATCCCTCCCCCCCTTTCCCCTTTAGTAACCATAAGTTTGTTGTCTATGTCTGTGGGTCTGTTTCTGTTTTGTAAATAAGTTCATTTGTATCATTTTTTTAGATTCTACATATGTGATATCATATATATTTGTCTTTCTCTGACTTACTTCACTTAGTATGATAATTTCTAGGTCTATCTATATTCCTGCAAATGGCATTATTTCATTCTTTTTTATGGCTGGGTACTATTCCATTGTATCTATATATCTAGATATCTATCTGTCTATCTATCTATCTATCTATCTACACGCACATTTTCTTTATCCATTCCTCTGTCGATGCTTCCATGTCTTGGCTATTGTAAACAGTGCTGCTATGACCAGTGGGGTACATGTACCCTGGTTTTCAAAGTATGGTTTTCCCTGGATATATGCCCAGGAGTGGAACTGCAGGATTTTTAAGGAACCTCCATACTGTTCTCCATAGTGGCTGTACCAACTTACATTCCCACCAACAGTGTAAGAGTGTTCCCTTCTCTCCACACCCTCTCCAACATTTATTGTTTGCATACATTTTGATGATGGCCATTCTGACCTGTGTGATGTGATACTTCACTGTAGTCTTGATTTGCATTCTCTAATAATTAGCGATGTTGAGCATCTTCTAATGTGCTGGTTGGCCATCTGTATGTCTTCTTTGGAGAAATGTCTATTTAGATCTTCTGCCCATTTTTTCATTGGATTGTTGGTTTGTTTGTTTGTTTTGATATTGAGCTGTATGAGTTATATTTTAGAGATTAATTCCTTGTCGGTTGCATCATTTGCAAATATTTCTCCCATTCTGTAGGTTGTCTTTTCGTTTTGTTTATGGTTTCCTTTGCTGTGCAAAAGCTTCTAAGTTTAATTAGATGTCTTAACAGGTGTGTTTTTTCTAAGTGATCAAAACAGTAATTATTAATAATATAAAGAATAATTGACTTGAATAAAATATAAGTATATATTATGAAAGGCACATAAAATAGAAGCAAGAAAGGAAGAAAAGACTCTCTCCCCCCATCCTTGACCTATAAAAATGTTGAAAAACCTGGAATTGGAAAGTCAATGAAAATGAATTAAGCAAGGGTTTTAGGGTGGGTAGGTTTTGCTGCATTTTTTGCCAAGTTGCTATGAAAGAGATATTTCCTTCCTTTTTAACTTTCTACAAAGAAACACCCATCCCTGAGCAACATCTTACAGAATTTATGGAAGGAAAAACATCCATTTGGAACAACAGGGCAATTTAAAAGACACATTTTGGTGAGTTGTTCATCATGAACTTACATTAGGAATCCATCCTGTGTTTAGATTCCAAAGCACATAGTAGAGTATGTGGCCAAAGAGGATTCTAATACATTTCTTTGCCCATTAGCAATACTCTTCTGACATATGTACTAAGTAGATCATAGAACACAGAGGTTTTCATATGTATAAAACCTCTAAACTATCTCAAGGGCAATAGCTTACCACTTTTAAATTCTGACATCACTGATAATATGTGACACATAATTAACACTTAATGATACAGTCCATCATATTAATTTTGCAGGACCATAATGGGGATGTGCAAGCGTAAATGAAGGATGAGATCAGAAAGATGAATTTAAATTGGGAGCTGTGTTATCAGCTCTCCTTAATAAATGTTAGTGAACATGTCTAATGAATAACCCAAACCCTCATTAGTAATTCATTCAAGTGTTTTCTGAACTGATAGGCATTTTGTGGGACTTTCATTTTGTTCCAACAAACAATGCTGTAGTATTTCAGATTTTCAAATGTGGAGATGTAAGACAGTTAACAAGCAAAGGGAGTTGATAAATGTGGCTAAATGTAGAAATGCAGACATCATATATTGAAGTATATTATATTTTCTTAAGCTGATATGTGTAGTATTATATATAATCTTATTTGTGTAATATAGAACATATAGTCATGTCTTTCAATCTACAGTCGTCCCTCAGTATCTGCAGGGGATTGGTTCCAGGACCTGCCAAGGATACCAAAGCCCATGGATGCTAAACTCCATAGTCAGCCCTCTGTATCCGCAGTTCCGATGTATATTTATTGAAAAAAATCTACATATAAGTGGACCTGCGAATCGAACCCCATGTTGTTCAAGGGTTACTGTGTATCCCCATATCCATCTACTCGTCTGCCTGTCTCTGTCAACCCACCTGGTCAATCACACAGTGGTGTTAAAGCTTCTACGTGATGTGACCACACTCCTGTCCACTTCAGGTGATGACTCTTTACGGCTTCTTGTACCCTAGGCTCCAGACACACAGTAGCCTCACTTGTAGCATTTGGAGCTACTTGCCTTCCACAAATGTGCTGCTGTTTCAGAACTTGAAGCCTTTACTTATGCTCCTTTCTCTACTTGGAGTGCCTTCTTGACAGCTGCCAAGCCCCTTACCGTGCTTCAAACATCACTGACTGGTGAAAGAAAGTTCCAGTAGGCAATGCTTTAAATTGGAGCCATTGTGATGAGAGGGCTATAATGCAAGCAAAAGTTTTCAATGGTATTTGGTGCAGACATTAAAGAGGTGACTGCATTTGAAAACAAAACCAATCACGAATAAAATTTTGTCTATGTATTTTCCAAATACTGGGGCTACAGTTTTATCATTCTGATATACATATTTTAATTTAGTTTGGGATCTTCATGACAATAGATTAAGCAAAAACCTGTAAACAGCTCCTCATATTTACTTTCCAGGCCAGTAATTCAAATGGTGAAAAATATATAATGAAAAATAAAAAAGGTATTAAAGAAAAATTTTACTCTCCTCACTATCATCATTGAAGCAATTACTGCTTTAAGCAAAATCACTAAAACATTTAATTGAAAAAACTATCTTTGAGATTTGTAAAGTAGTTACCATAAACTAGTATGACAAGAATAATCTTTCTTTCTGAAATGTGTTATTTATTTTTAACAAATCTTACCCATGTGTCTACGGAAGAAAGTTCCGGCTCTAAATTAAAATTAATTTCAACTTATTTTAAAGAACAAATCTAGGATATAATATTTACTACAATTAGCTCTAATAGAACATAAACTCCAGCAGCTGAAAAGATGGAAATTACAAAATGTACTGATGATTCAAACAATGCCAAATCAAGGTGAAGAGCAGACTAGATCTCAAAAGAAAATTATATCAAAGAAGTATTATTTTGATTTAATAGTTTCCTTTTGTTTAGATTTTAAATTATAAAATTTATTTTTATGGTATCTTTTTGCTTCAGCAAAATATTTTATTAAGTAATAAAGATATCAATAAGTATCACAAAATAAACTCTATTATATTTAGAGGACTAAGTTTGTACATACAAAGAATATACTAGTGATTAGGTTGTCTTCTCTCCAGATTCTTGAAAATTTCATTAAAAAAATGTAATATGCTCCCTAAAAATGTAAACATTTCAAAAAGCTACAGGTTAAAGAGTAAAATTTCCTTTTCACCTCCCTGTACCTCTACTGACCACACTGTCTTCTGCCCGAATAACTGCTGGTGACAGTTTGAACGTAGCCTTGCAGAAGTATGTAAAGTACTTACATTGTGTATATATCTGTATGTATTCTCTCTCTTATGTTACTCTGTAAACTGCTTTTGTCTCAAAAAACATAAAAGAATTTACACTTCAGTACACACAGATAGATCTGTTTGAAAGGTGTTGAGTGTCCTGTGCCCCATTAGTGTGGATGTCCCCCTGTTTGTCTCCTGATCGAAATGTAGCTTACTTCCTAACTTTAATTGTTATGAATAATTATTTTACTTTATTGCTATTGCACTCCATCTCCCAACATTAGGGTACAAAGAATATTCCAGTGAAAGCAATTAAAGATATTTGATCACATGTTGTTAATGCCCTTGAAGGCATCAATCTTCTGCTAATAAAGTAAATAATATTACTGAGGCCAGAAGCAGAGCTTAACCTGGCACCATGGACTGAACATTTGTGCCACCCACCCCCTGAATTCATATACTAAAACCCTAACCCCTAATCCTTAATGGAGGTCAGCCTCTGGGAGGTAATTAGGTCATAAGAGTGGAGCCCTCATGAATGGGATTAGTGCCCTTGTAAGCAGTGACAGGAGAGAGATGATATCTCTGTCCTCTGAGGAGGTGGTGAGAAGGTGTCCATCTGCAGACCACGCAGAAGGCTCCGATTGGGAACTTAATCAGTCAGGACCTTGATCTTGTCTTCCCAGCCTCCAGAACTGTGAGGAATAAATTTCTCTTTTTTTTTTTACTTTTTTTTTTTGCCGTGTGGGCCTCTCACTGTTGTGGCCTCTCCCGTTGCGGAGCACAGGCTCCAGACGCGCAGGCTCAGCGGCCATGGCTCACAGGCCCAGCCGCTCCGTGGCATGTGGGATCTTCCTGGACCGGGGCACGAACCCATGTCCCCTGCATCGGCAGGCGGATTCTCAACCACTGCACCACCAGGGAAGCCCAAATTTCTCTTTTTTTAAGTCACCTGGTTTATGGTATTTTTGTTATAGCAGCCTGAGCTAAGACAGCCTGCTTGTAACTTAAGAAAAAATTTGAGCATCTCAGAAGACAAAATCTAGGGCTTTCTCTAGGCGAGAGGTCTAATTGGAGATAGTAAACTTAGGAACCTAATGGGCATACCCTTATTCATAAAAATTAATTGGCCAGACACTTTCAGTGCTCCCAGGCAAATGACAGAAACAAACAGAATTCCTTTCTGGAAAAACACATTTTCATCTTGAAATTAAAAATCCACAATAAAAATTTAAAGGAAAATGAGCATCTTAGATATCCAATTTCCAGTTCCACACATAAGGAACTTAGAAGTCACCTCTCCATTCTAACAAGTAAAAAACTGAACAGACTGAAAAATCAGCAACTCTTCTTGCATTTCTCTACACCAGCAATAAACAATTAGGAAACAAAATTTGAATCAATATATGCAAACACTGGCAATGCAGTGGGAGTGCAGCCTTCTTGCAAAATGTTAGGAGCAATGGCTTTTGTGTTAGCAACAGCAGCCTCAGCAGTACATGAATTCTGGGGGACAACATTTTCCTTTTTCTCTTCCACAAATAAGGGTGATTCGCAGTTGATATAGTAATGAACTCCTTCAGGTCTTTGCTCTTTAGCCCTTCTCCCTCTTTTGTAACCATTACCTGTATTAATTTTCTTTTGTTTGAAAACACCTGCAGAGGTCCTGTGGATGCTCACTGATAGAGCTTCCTTATACCTTTGAAAACCTCTAGTGTACTTTAGTAAGCATCTTTCATGGTCACTTTGGTCTGAAATAGTGTAAGAGTAAGTTATTTTAGTGTTAAGCATAATTTCCCTCATGTTCAACATTAATCTGGTCTTCCTGTATCAAACAGATAGGTTTAGATGAAGAGAAAAACTTGAAGAGCAGTGACTTACTATTTTTGAGAAACAGATTCATTAGATATAGTCTATATTTAGTAAAGTCAAGTCTACAATAATGTGGACCTAAATATTATTTATACCTTTAAATATATGTATACACATATCTGTATGTCTATATTTCATATGCATACATTTATCCATGTTATTAGTATGTGTGTAAATATTTACCACATTCTTTAAATATTTTGTTATTTTCTTATAAATTTTTGTATGAACTCTCCTTATAAAGGTAATATTTAACTCTAAGGGAAAAGCTCATATGATTTTTCCTTCTTTCATTCTTTATTGAATGAACCTAAAACTCATGCATTTTTCTAGAAAATTGGAAGACTAGATGATTTCAGCATTTCTATGTTGAGTCATCCAAATATTCACATCAAGCCATTTGAGCTTCCTACTCAAACCCCAAATTTTTAATTTTCTATGAGAATCGTTTCATCTCTGAGGCCAAATAAAGATGTGGAAAAAGTCCTTTGTCAAGAATAAAAAGAAGACTACCTCATCAACTAACTATCAAATAATAGAACTAATTTAACCCAGACAACAGGGACAGTTTTCGGAACACGGTGGTAATGAACTTACAAAAGTGTAGAAAATAAAATGTTTTTTAAAAAATTCTCACAGAAGTGGAGGTGGATGGAAAGGAATGCATCAATTTTATTTCTTAATTGCTTTTTATTTTCTGCTGAAGACTTTACCTCTCAAAGGGGAATCAGGGAGGGTCAATGACTTTCTCAATTTTTATTGATGCAGTAATATTTTCAACTAGGCTGATACATTTGGAAACAGCTATGGGTTTAAACCACTTAGACAATAAATTTAACAATGTGAAATTAAATTATGAGAACTGAACATAAAGCTTCATTTTTTTTTATAAGACAATTTTTTTTAGACCAGTATTAGGTTCACATCAAAAGTGAGGGGAAGGTAGAGAGATTTCCCCTACGCTCCCCACCTCCACACATATATAGCCTTCCCCATTATCCACACCCCCACCAGAGTGGTATATTTGTTACAATTGATGAACCCACATCAACAAATCATAATAACTCCAAATCCATATTTTACACTATGGCTCACTCTTGGTGTTGTACATTCTATGGGTTTGGACAAATGTATAATGACATGTATCCATCATTATGGTATCAGAAAGAGTATTTTCACTGTCCTAAAAATCTTCTGTGCTCTACTTATTCATCCCACTCCCACCCCCAACCTCCAGCAACCATCAAACTTTTTATCGTCTCCATAGTTTTGCCTTTTCCAGAATGTCGAGTAGTTATAATCATATAGTAAGCTGCCTTTTCAGATTGACTTCTTTCACATAGTAATATGCATTTAAGGTTCTTCCTTGTCTTTTCACGCCTTGATAGCTCATTGCTTTTTATCACTGAACAATATTCCATTGTTTGTATGTACCAAAGTTTATTTATCCATTCACTTACTGAAGGGCATCATGGTTGCTTCCAAGTTTTGACAATTTGAACAAAGCTGCTATAAATGTCGATGTGCAGGTTTTCATGTGTATATAATTTTTCAACTCATTTGGGTAAACACCACGGACTACAATTGCTAGATCTTACGGTAAGAATATGTTTTGTTTTGTAAGGAACTTCCAAACTGTCTTTCAAGTGCCTGTACTATTTTGCATTCCACCAACAAAGAATAAGAGTTCACACCAGCATTTTGATCCAGTGCTCTGGATTTTGCCCATCTAGTGGTACACAGCGATATCTCACTGTTATTTTAATTTTCATTTGCCTGATGACATATGATGTGGAACATCTTTCATATGCTTATTGTCGGTTGTGTATCTTCTTTGGTGAGGCGTCTATTAAGGTCTTTGGTCTAATTGCTTTGGTTGTTTCCTTATTGTTGAGTTTTAAGAGTTCTGTGTATATTTTCGATAATAGTCCTTTATCAGATGTGTCTTTTGCAAATATTTTCTCCCAGCCCCTGGCCTGTCTTCTCATTCTCTTGACAGTGTCTTTCACAGAGCAGAAGTTTTTAATTTTAATAAAATCCAGCTTATCAATTCTTTCTTTCATAGATTTTTGCCTTTGGTGTTGTATCTCAAAAGTCATTGCCATAAGCAAGGTCATCCAGGTTTTCTCCTCTATTATCTTCTAGGAGTTTTATGGTTTCGCATTTTATATTTAGGTCAATGATCCACTTTTGAGTTAGTTTTTGTGAAGGGTATAAGGTCCGTGTCTAAATCCATTGTTTTGAATCAGGATGTCCAGTTTTTCCAAGACCATTTGTTGAAAAGTCTACCTTTCTTCCACTATATTATCTTTGCTAAAGATCAGTTGACTATATTTATGCAGGCTTATTTCTGGGCTCTCTATTTTTTTCCACTGATCTACTTGTCTATTCTTTCACCAAAACCACACTGTCTGGGTTACTGTAGCCTTATAGTAAGTCTTGAAGTCGGATAGCATCAGCCCTCCAACTTTGTTCGCATTCAATATTGGGTTGGCTGCTCTGGGCCTTTTGCCTCCATATAAACTTTATAATCAGTTTGCTGATATCCACAAATGAACTTGCTGTAATTTTTATTGGGATTGCATTGACTCAACAGACAAGTTCGGAAGAACTGACATCTTGACAATAGTATTTTTTTTTAAATAAATTTATTTTATTTATTTATTTATTTATTTATTTTTGGCTGCATTGGGTGTTTGCTGACGCGCACGGGCTTTCTCTAGCTGTGGCGAGTGGGGGCTACTCTTCATTGTGGTGCGCAGGCTTCTCATTGTGGTGGCTTCTCCTGTTGCAGAGCATGGGCTCTAGGTGCTCGAGCTTCACTATTTGTTGCACATAGGCTCAGTAGTTATGGCTCATGGGCTCCAGAGCGCAGGCTCAGTAGTTGTGGTGCATAGGCTTAGTTGCTCTGCAGCAGATGGGATCCTCCCAGACCAGGGCTTGAACCCATGTCCCATGCATTGGCAGGCAGATTCTTAACCACTACGCCACCAGGGAAGCCCCAATAGTGAGTATTTCCATCCATGAAGTTGGAATATCTCTCCATTTATTTAGTTCTTTGATTTCTTTCATTAGAGTTCTGTAATTTTCTTTGTGTAGGTCTTGTACATATTTTGTTAGATTTATACTCATTTGAGGGGTGCTAATGTAAATGGTAATGTGTTTTTAATTTCAAGTTGCGTTTGTTCATTGGTGGTATACAGGAAAGTGACTGACTTTTTTACATTAACCTTGTACCCTGCAACCTTGCTATCACTGCTTATTGGTTCCAGGAGTTTTTATTGTTATTGTTCATTCTTCCAGACTTTCTACATAGACGATAATGTCACCTATGAACAAAGGCAGTTTTATTATTTTATTTATTTATTTATTTATTTTTTTCCTTTCCAATGTATATACCTTTTATTTCCTTTACTTGTCTTATTTAATTAGCCAGGACTTCCAGGACAATATTGAAAAGGAGTGGTGACAGGAAACATCCTTGCCTTGTAACTGATCTTAGTGGGAAAGCTTCTAGTTTCTCACCATTAAGTATGATGTCAGCAGTAGGTTTTTTGTTAACTACTCTTTATCAATTTCAGAGCTCCATTTTTAACCTTCTTAAAACTAAAATAATGACTACTTTACATGTAACAGGTTTTGTTTTTATTTTGTTTGGTATCTAAAAGATTTCAAAAATTTAAGAGACCAGAATTCACATCATTTGAATTTTTATTTGTTAATTTGATATGATTTCCTTAGTTTAGAAGTCTACTGAATTCACATTATTTTAATTTTAGGGCAGCCTTAAACAAGATTAAAATCAAATAATCTAAGAGAAGTCATTATTTAATCTAGGGAAAGCAATGGGCTTATATCAACTATCTTTTGTGGACCCTTGACCCCTGTCCAACCTGTATCATAAGCATAACCTCAAGTCAGGAAAAGAAAAGATTTTTGTTCACTCTTCAATCAAGGATGTTCACCTACTACAGTCAAGATAGACCTATGCTATCTTGAAATTAAGGAGGTCTGCACTGTGATGCTGACTCTAAAGCCAGGGGGTGTGGTTTCAGACCTCAACCTACCACTTACTAGTTGTGCAACTCTAGGAAAGTTATTTAATTCTCTGAGTGCTTCATCTAGTATTAGTTAAGTGGAATAATATCAATTTCAAAAGGTCATTGTGAAGATTAAATGAGTTGACACACATAGTTCTCAAGACAAAGTCTGCAAAATAGCATATACTCTGAGTATTACTATTATCATAAAGTGATGAGAAATACAGAAAAGTACCTGCATAAATAATTCAGGTAAACCACCAAGTCACATAATTTTTCAGACTCTACAACTTCATATAAATGTCAATATGACCAATTTAAAAAATTACATCATTTCAAGGTGTTACAACAATGGGCTAAAGAGCCAACTTACCTGTGTGGGAAGAGAAATTACATGAATTTAACCAGCTACGAGCTTGTTTATTTTTTCTACTCTTGGTGGACACAAAGAAGTAACTAATTTGAATGATAATTGATTTATCTTAACCTGTTACCAGCAATAAATACATAAGCAGGACCAGGACCATTTCATTTATCTGGATAAGCTACAATCTCCCTTCAGGAAAGTTAACGGACTATTTAGGAAAGAGAAAGAAAATAAGAGAAGCATTAACCCCTGTTCCCAAATCAAAGTGTGTATTGAACATATTTTCCTCTGCTTAGCTCCACAGTGTTTCTGTCTCTATAACCGGACGTTTCTTTTATGAGGTACAATAGGAGGTTAATGGATCAAATGAGCAGATGGTAATATTCTGGAAAATAATGATGATACTTATGCCACTGCCAGGGACTCGACCCTGCTGAGTGATATGGTAACTCAGCAGTGGGGAATTGTTCCTGGGGGTACACAGTCTGTAGGGCTGCTTCTATTAAGTGGCTGAATGATCAGCTGCTAAACACACACACACACATACAAGTCACATTAGAACATATTGCATAAAATATGCTATTAAAAACAGTTATTCTAAAGTATGCTCAGGGACCATTAATTCTTCAAATAAACAAATGTCTAAGGAATGTCAACTTCATGCTGTGCAATACTGCATAGTACTTCTCAAAATATGTTATGCTTAAAATTAGAAATTCACAAAATAATCTTGGGCTTTATATGCACAATTAAAAATATGTTGTGTGCTTATTTTCTGTGCATAAGGAAAACATAGATACACAGAAAAAAACATTATTTCACAAATATTGCTTAAGATAAAATGAAAGCGGATATGTAAGTTTTTTTAAAAATGCCTTGGGGAAGGATTAGACAAGTTCATTTAGATGCACTTTCCCCCAAAACTCCAATAAAATGATGGCAAATAAATGTTTTAAAAAAACAAAACAACAAGCACAAAAGAAAGTGAAGAGGGGACAACAGCAGTGTAATTTGATAGTTTGAAATCAGAAGAACTAGGTAGGGGAAGCTTGCTTACCTGGTCCTGGGAAAGTGGAAGGAAGCTAGGAAACACACCCCTTTTCACTACAGAACTCCCACAAGTTAGGAGTGGGCTGTATGGAAACTTCTATAAGAGGGAGTGACAGTAGGAAAAAAACCTGAAGAATGTACTGTAATTTTGCTCAAGAAGAACTTTGATGCCCAGATTCTTTCTTACACTTTGCATAGCCAGGCAACTGCCCCACCCTGCAAAAGACTGGAGTATCTGGGTCCCAAAAGAGTAAATAAATATGTCTATGAGCAGTGAGGCAGAGCTAACAGCAGAGATACTCTGGAAACCAATAAAAGTTTACATATGAATGCTGAGATTACAAAAGACTGCAAGATTCTTCTTTAGTGATTCTAACCAAACTGGTAATGATCTTGGGGATGACCTAATAAAATAGCCCGGCCAACCCACGTTTGAAAATTATAATTTGCACATAAGAATTTTCAACCATCCCTGGTACCATACTCCTTAGTTTGAGCAGATAAGGAAGGATAGCCAGATATTTGGGGGGGAGGGGGGACAAAAAACAACACTAATGTGCAAAACAGAAACTAAAATACACAGGAAAACAAGGAATTTGGGGGAAGCAGAAATGATGCATGAGAAGAAAATTTCACAAATATTGTTAATATTTTTTTAGATAGTGAATAGTGAATAGTTTTTCATGAATCAAGAACTGAATGATATAAAAAGAACAAAGTACAAAAATGAACTTTTAAAAACTAAAAGATTTGCTAACAGAAATCAAAACCTCAAAGAAAAGGTGGAAGAAAAAGATAAGGATATCTCCCAGAATATAGAAGATGGAAAAAGGAAAATATGAAAGAAAAATATAAAACGTTTAGAGAATGTATCCAGAAGATTGAACATCTGAATAACAGTAGTTCCAAAAAGAAAAACTGAATTTAAGCAGAATGGGAAGAAAATATCAACCAAAAAATACAAAAATATTTTCAGAAATGAGTAACTTAGAATTCCAGATTTAAAGGGGCACCAATTTTTCAGAGCACACCTGTGACAATGTGAAAAAAATCAAAATCCTAAAATCAAGAAAAAAGTTAGCATGTAAGTGATCAAGAATCAAAACAGCATCAGATTTTTAAATTGAAGCACAGAAGCCAGAATACAATGGAGTAATGCCTTCAAAATTCCAAGATACATTATTTGCAACCTAGAATTTTATATTCAACCAAATTATCAATCAAGTATGATATAGAAAAAAAATAATTTCAGATATGCATTACTGCAAAAAATTTACCTCACATGTGCTCTTTGCCTCAAAGATGATGAAAGTTGTATTTCTTAAAAACAAGGAAGTAAATTAAAAATGGGAAAGACCCAGGATCCTAGAAACAGGAGATTCATCACTAGAGAAACATAAAGGAAATTCTCAAAATGATGGTAATGGGGAGCCCATGATAACAGCTTTCAGTAAAGAGCAAACCATATAGAATGAAGCAGTAGAAAGACTCTGGGGGAGATGTCTTAATCAAGATGAAATTAATATAGAGCCCAATACACTGAGAAGATAGCTCCTAACTGGGTGGCTTTGGGGAGCTGAGTTAGTGGTACATAAATTATTAAGCAAGTAGGAGGAAAAAACCACAATTATTAACTCTGGGAAAAGTAAATGATTGTACACAAAAGGAAGGAAGTATAGGCTCAGCTGTCAAAACAATACAAATACTAAGTTGACATCTAATCCAAATCATGAGCTGTCTACACTGGAGAGATGGGAAGTGGGCCTGTCTGACAGAGGTAGGATGGGTAAGAGAATTAATCTTCACGTTCCAAACTGAAGAGTTTATACAGAATACTAAAAATTAAAAAAAGGAACAGCAATATAAGTGTGTCACTGAGTGAAGTTGAGGTAAAAACAAAGAACCCACTGAAGGAGTTGAGAGTTGTTGCCTCCAAGGAATAGGAAGTATGCATGTCTGTTCAAGAAAGGATTCTTCTGTTCCTACTGCCATTTCTTGTTTTCAATTTTAGGGATTATCTACAGACTTTTAGCCCTTTTTTCTCTTTAAACTTACATGCATATATATTTTTGACAAAAGTGATAATCATAGAGATGGTACCAGGATATGTCAAGACTCGTAAATGCAGAACCTGCAGGACTGAAATGGGGAAGCACGAATAGCCTACAAAACAATCAGTTAGACTCGGGCTATAAGAGAGGAGCCATCTGCAGTGTTGTTGGCGCCTACTACATGGCTCCATAGGGGTGGTGGCGTGTGAGATGAAGGGTATATGCCATCATGACAGGTGGAGATGGGTTTAGGCCTTTCCTTTTAGAGAAAATGGCAATCACAAAACAAAAACAGAAAAAATGTGGGAGGGGAGAGAAACAAAATAGAAGAGAGTCACAGATATGGAGAAAAGAGGGAAGGAAAGGGAAGACTGGAGCAGACGTGGGGTCTGTTTTGTAGGGGTTGAATATGGGTTGCCCAGAGGACTTCCAGATAGAGACATTCAGCAGAGTCAGTAGAACTGTGAAGAGAAGTCAGATCTGGTGACAAAAACTGAGAGCTATTCATGTAGGATATTACTCTACCCTAATTCCTTCCCTTCCTCCCTCCTTCTCTTCCTTTTTATCCAACAAATATTTATTGAACACCTAGATAGAATAAGACAAATAAGATCTCTGCACTTGTCAAGCTTTCATTCTTCCAGGAGGTTGCTAATGAAATGCATGAGATCAAGAAGAGAACGTGTCAAGTAAAAGAGGAATGTGATTTTGATGGCAAGGGTGCCAGCACTTCCATGTGCCCGACTTGGTTTTAAGCCCTTTTCCTCCTTATTCCTCACATATGTAGTAAGACCAGCTGCACCCATGTCACCTGGAAACGTGTCAGAAATACAGACTCTCAGGCCCCACCCCTGAACTATTGAATCAGAATCTTCCTTTTATCAAGATTCTTCTTTGAGCTGTATGCAGGTTATAGTTTGAGCAACTCTGTTTTACACACTTGTACTCAGTAAATCTTCATATATCCAATGAGGTCAATACTACTATTAGCCCCATTTGAAAGATGAAGAAACTGAGGCATATAGGGGTTAAGGGACCTGCCCAAGGTCATACAGCTAGTAAGTGGCTGAGCTGGGATTTGAATCCATGCCATCCAGCTCAAGTACCTATGCTTGGAATCACTAGGCAACCCTAACCCTAACCCTACTGAGAGACAATAGTCTCTCAATGGCATTGCACTGTGGCAAAAACTCTTTTATTAAAAGAATGGGAAGAGTAGGGAAAGTCTTCTGAATTACAAAGTGAGGAAAGAAAGATCTAGGAAGAAAACAAGGAACAGAACCACTTAGGAATCAAAAATTTGAGTTTGTAAAGGAAAATGTCACACGCCACATGGCCATCAAAAAAAGATGAATCCAGACCGTTGGAGCTACCAGTTGGGAAGTTATTAGGGATGTTTGAAAGAGGAGTGCTGGCTGCAAAGCTGGGGTGGTGCCCCAGTGGAAGGGATGAGAACAGACCCCCTCATTCAAAAGCAGCACCAAAGAGAGCAGATGTCAATTGCAGTAGAAGCGACAGGGGAAGTGTGCAGAATCAGACCCACGGAAGGTGGACATTTCCTGCACTTGGAGGATTAACACTCTCCCCGTCTGGTTCACTGCTCTCTCCAAGACAACTTCAGAGCTCAATTTTCTCTCCCTAGTTTGCATAGACAAATGTCAAGCTGGACATCTGAGTTAAAGGGATTTTGATTGGTGTTGAAGCATTGCATGGATTAAATGAAAGAGGGAAACAGAATCTGCTTCCATCACAAATCCACCTTAGTAAATGTGTGGGGAAATATGTTTTCAGCAATTTTCTGATCCATTTAAACTTCAAAATACTTTAGATTATACCTGCTCTCCACATTTATGCCTTTTTCCTGCCTCCAAATTTTAATATGGTTTCCACTTAAGTGAAAACTCAGATGAAAATGTTGTGCTCTCCTCATCGACTGACTTACCAGGTATGGATGCAACATCACTACTCTGGTTCTCTAAATTAAGTTTGGAGATTTTACCTTTCTTCTCCTTTACATGTAAACTTGCTAATTCTGAAAATTATTTCTGTTATCAGGGCGATATAAACCAGAAAATCTCTCTTTAAATTCTGCTTTCATGTTATGAAGAGCAAAGTCACAAAAAGGCCTGCTGGAAATTCATTCATTGGTGCAAGGAAATAGTAAAACAAAGTTGTTAATGGATAGCATGATGTGTTGCCAAACCTACATTTTCCCAATTAACGTATCTTTACCATCTATGGACGATGAGAAACTGAAAGTTCAAGCATTGAGTTAATCACATGAATGATTATGAAAGACAAATGCAACTCTCAGGATCCTCCATGTGAACCAGGGTGAACAAACTATGGTCTGCTGGCCAAACCCAGCCTGTCATTTATCCTTGTAAGTCAAGTTTCATTGGAATATAGCCATGCCTATTTCTTCATGTATTGCTGTGGTGGCTTTTGCCCTATAACAGCAGATTTGAGCAGTTGCAACAGAGCCCATAGTGCCAACAGAGCCTGAAACACTTGCTTTTGACCCTTTATAGAGAGTGTTTACCAATCCCTGATAGGCAATGTAGAGGGAAACATGGGGTAGAGGGCAGAGAGGGTAACTAGTTATGAGGTTTTGTTTGTTTTTCCTTTTTCTAAAACATGGACTAAGCTTTGTAACAAAATAGATAACTCAATGCTTCCATTTAACTCCAATTCCTTCCAAAGTTCCAATAAAATAATAAAGATATGTAAAATGTACCCACAATAACATAAAAACGGAAGAATGAAATCAGCAAACAAGAAATTTTGACAAATCTCTGTAAGATAACAGTTAGATGGGTCTTATTGATGCATAGGTCAGATCAGAGGAAATAGAAGAGGTTGCAATGGAGGTGGGCGTAGTGCTTCCTGTGGAGCCCCCCAAAGGCCCAGCAGGTACAGGAGTACAAGTAAACTGGGGGTGGGAATTAGGATAATTAGTTAAAGGGCATGCTGTGCACAGGTGGGGCTGGGCAGCCCCTTCAATTTCATATTCTGTTCAGTTGGCTACAGCAATAAATCCCATCTTGAACCTCAGGTAGGGATCTCTAATAAGAAAGATTTATTTGTAAAGAGTCTGTTAGTGTGTATTTTAGGACAAGAGAAAGATATTAAACAAGTACAATGCCATGGGATCAGTGGGGTGAAAAAGGAAAGGCTATTGGACCAGGAGATAGAAATAAACTCAAGTGTGTTTCCCCACACGGAGGATCTAGGACATTTAAGACTGCTTTCTGAGTACTCACTCTGCTTTTGATGATCCACCACATTGTGAATACTGTTTCCTGAGGTATACTGTTTAAAGCCCTTATTTCCTACCCTCTGTTGCAACCAGAATGTAGACATATGACTAGCTCCCCCAGTCAGCTGTATCTATACAAGAGTTTGATTTGGCTACATGAAGTAGCCAGCAGACAGGGCATCTGTCCAGCTGCTGAAGTGGCAGCACAGGGACAGTGCTCTATGGCCCAGTAGCTCCCTAATTAAGCCAGTTCTTCAATGAGTTTCTGGAAAACGTTTTTTTGTTCATTTATTTTTTTTTCCAACAGCAGTTTCTTCTAGAAACTGATTCTCCAACTCTCTCAACAACTGAATGAATTATTTAATGTTTCAATAAATCCCTCCTTGATTAAACTAACTGGAGTAGATTCTTTGTTCTGTACCTAAGAATTCTAACCAATAAAATCTCAAAATAAAATGTTCTTTAGCTTAGTAACAGTGGTAGCCCTAGGCCTGCCTACATATGTCCTGTCCACATATCCTAAAGGGAAATGTGTACAAGGACAGGGCCTTTATCCTTGTATAGAATCAGCCTTCCCTTTCAAAGCATAAGACTTTTGGGACAACAGCTCCACAACTGTAAAAGAAATGCAGGCCACCTATCTACACAAATCAATGCAGTTCTTCATTGGTAAAGATGAAGAGCTAATCAAAGTTCACTTGGTGTTTGAAGAAAATTCACAACTTCAAAGAGAAAGATCAAAATAGAGAATAAAAACACTGACCCAGAGGACACAGAAATAATGTATCTTCTAATTTTTTAAAAAAACGTTGTTTATTGTCCTCTGAGAAATTTGAGGAAAGAGTCATCCATAACAAGACGAGCAACTATAAAAAAAAAAGGATCAATTAAATAGCAAGAAAGGGATCTTGGAAATCAATAAAATTATTACAAAATAGAATGTTGACTAGAGAGACTAAATAACAGAATGGACACACATACAGGACATGTTAATAATATATAAAATAAATTCAAAGAAAACCCCAAGAACATAGTCCAAAAAGATAGAGATGGGAAATATTAAAAGAACATTAAGTGATATGGAAGATAGATTCAACAATGTCCAAACTGAATCTAAAAATTGTACAAAGATAAGAGAATAAAGACAATGGAGGGAGAATTTTTTTTAAAAAATTGAAGAAAATTTATCTCCAGTCTTTGGAACCAATGAAAAAAGTTTCAAGTATACACATTTTGATGAGATTTCCACATTCCACTGGGAGCATACCCTAAATCTTCCCCAAAAGAAAAGCATGTCGTCTACAAAGGAATAAGGATCAAAATGGCATCAAAATCCTTTCTCATCATCAACATTTCAAGTGGAGGATTAAAAAGTATCGATTAAGGATGACATGGAAGAATTCTGGAAATTACTTTCCACCTCTTCTTTAAACAAAACAAAGCAAAAAAAAAAAACAAAACTAAAAAGCTTGAAAATCTATTCCAGCAAACTGAGAGAGGAATCCAAGAAAAAAAAATCATGGTAGCTTAGAAACAATAGATGACTTTGGGAGTGAAATAAAAAACAACAGTAAATAATCAAAGAATAGCAGTCAGTATGTGCAAAGAATGCCTTCGAGAAGAACACAGACTCCATTCCATGTACGTGGTAATAAGATGAAGGCATATGTTCTCTATCAACTACAATTCCACGACTATTAGAAACTAGACAAAAAGCTTGAAAGACAAGTCAAATTTTAAACAAAGATTAAGTTTTGTTTTGAGTAACTGATGGAATGTAAGAACAAAGAATACACGTTTGACACATTCTCTTAGAATCAGACATTCTATTTTCCACCTTTGATTCTGAAGTAAATAATATTAATCAAAGTGTTATAAACTATATTGATAAAATTTTCAAAGTATAATATCAACTTATGGGCAAAGCATTGAAGAATTTAATTATAATCATAGAACAAAAGGTAAAATACACAAGTCTTGAAATGTTAAGCCTGGAGGTAGGAGAAGGAAGAAGAGGAGAGAAACAATGTCAGGGAGGCATAATACAGGGCTATAAGTTTATAAAACAACATCCTTATATTACCTAGCAGGACTGTTCAAAGTTTAGGATCAAGAAGTAGCTAAGTATGTTAATTTAAATTGTTAAAACAATAATATCATTAACAAAATCAAACTCAAGAAGCAGAGAGAATACATCAGAATTGTAACTGTAAAGTTTCAAATATTTCATATCAGGAAATCAGCAGAAACTTTATCGTTTAGCTCAAGCCGCTATAACAAAATATCATACACTGGGTGGTTTAAATACCACATAATTCTTTCTCACAGTTATAGAGGCTGAGTTAAATATCAAGGTAGCAGCAGACTCAGTTCTTGGTGAGTGCCTTATTTCTGACTTTCAGATGGCCACCTTCTCACTGTACCCTCACTTGACAGAGAGAGGGAAGAAGCTGTGTCTCTTTCTCTTCTTATAAGGGCACTAATCCCATCATGGGGACTCCATCCTCATGACCTCATCTAGACCTGATTACCTTCCAAAGGCCCCACCTCCAAATACCATCACATTACAGGTTAGAGCCTCAACATATAAATTTTGGGAGGAAACAAACATTCAGTCCATAACACTACAGAAAGATAAGCTTTTTAAAAATTACAAATTAGTACATTATTTTAAATGATTGACAACCACCAAGGAGTCCCTGGAAAGATTTAAAGACAAATGTCTCTAAGGAGTGGCATTAAAAGTGGAAAAGTCAAGACAGGAAGACTTTTTGGCTTTTATTTTTATAACCTTCTGTTTTGTTGGAACTTTTTTATACTATATGCATGCTTTATTTTATAATTTAAATAAAGCACTGAAGTAAGATAAAGGCCAAATTTATGAGGATAACCAGAACAAGACTTAGATGCTTCAAATTTTAAGAATTATCCAAAATAATATGATTAGAATGTGTATTACAAATCAAAAAAATTTTATTTTTCTTATGTTTGGGCCATAGACAAATACTTATTAATGTATATGATAACAAATTTCAAAATAATGTTTTATCCTCCAGGCTCAAGCTGTACTAACATGCACTGGAGTGTTTATTTGGATAACAACTATGTCCATTTCCTTCACAATAAGAGCTAAGTTTCTTTTAGAATAGATGGTAGCTTCCTATTTTCTAGACCATCTGCTCTAGCAACTCTACCTCATCAATACCCTTGATCCACTGGTACCACTTCCTTCCTCTTAACTATCAGGCCACTCGCCACTGTGTTTTACCTCCTTACTAAGATTAGAGTACATTCATCATTTTTATATTCACTGTCTTGTAAATACTCCTGGTCCCCCTCTGCCTTTCTACCATCTGCATGGTTTCTCTCCTTCATTCGTCAAAGATCTGGGTTCTGAGTTCCCTTTCTTTCTTTATTCCTCGAAATCTGCCATTGATGGAAACCTCATAGTCCATGTGAATGACCCATCTCATGTGGTTTCCTTGATCCTTGGTTCCCTTGTCTCCAGTGACTTTTCCGCATGTCGCTTCAGCTACCCCACTTCCAGAGTCAGATTCTAGGTTTTCAGCACTGGAAACTGCTGTCTCTAAAGGCATCTGTTCAATCATCCACTCTCTGACAACAAACTTAAATGGGGAATGGATACACTCTTTCTGTTCCTTTTCCCTTCCTCCTTGGAATGGAACACACTTTTGGACCATGAAATGGAAGTCACATGATGGAGAAAAACAGAGCACCAAACAGAGGGGTCCAGGCCCCTCTGTACCAGACTGGACATAATAACAAGTAATCTGAGAGATAAACTTTATGTAGGCTACTAACATTTTGTGTCTAGGTCCACTGAAATCTGATTCAAATTTGCTGACATCACTATCATTTCTTGGTTACCTGTTCGGCACTGCTTGGCATTCTTCACAGTATTTCTCTAATGAGATCTCTGTCCACTACCCTCACTACCTTCAGATACTTGGACTTTCTCCTCCCCACTTCCCATCCTATCTCTCTCAGCTCCACACCAATTTCTTGCTTCATAATTCTTAAAGAATATAATTAATATTGCTATAAAATCTATTAACTAAGTTAAATCTTTACTTTTCCCTTTTTCCTCCAGTAACCTTGGAGGAAGGGAAGCTCTCACTAGCAAAAGCCAGTCCCTCTATGGGTGCCCAGAGTCTTACCTTCCTGCTGCCTTGGTTATCCCCCAACTTGCATTTTTAGCCTTCCTGCCCTCCTGTGCTCTCTCTCATTCTCAGTTCTCTAAAATCAGCATTTTAACTTGCTCCAATTGGTGTCAACTTAAAAAAAAAAAATGAAGAGTTCCCTCCATGCCATCTCCTCTCTGGCTACTGTCCTCTCTTTGCAAGCTGCTCATGAGTGTTATCTTTGCACTCTGACCACTTTCTCACCTTCAGAAATTAGACACTTCTTTACCCTAAACCTGAGGACATTGCTCTTGATAAGAAAACATGCATTTGAAAAATTTTTAAAAAAAACATTTAAAACAACCCTTGTGCTAATGCTGATATCAAAAAATGAAAGGTCACCAACAGCCTCCAATCAGTGGACTTTTTTTAACCTTAAACTTACTTGACCTTATGTGATCATGCTTTCTTTTGACTTTAGGACAACAAAGTCTCCTGGCTTTCTTCCTATCTCTCAGGCCAGTCATGTTCCCTTTCCATTACCAATTCAGCTCCTTTATATTAGAAAGATCCACATTCTTAGCCTTGTCAGTAACTTTGTTTTGTTGATCCCCTTCCCTGAAATACCCTCTCCTCTCCTCTTCTCTCCTCTTTGCAAGGCAAACTGTTACTCATCCTTCAGGTGCCATTTAAATATTACTATCTCAGATAGGACTTGTATAAATCCCCAATCTAAAATTGTGTGCCACATTGTCTTTTTTAATTTATTTTTTATTAGAGTATAGTTGTTTTACAATGTTGTATTAGTTTCAGGTGTACAGCAAAGTGATTCAGTTATACAAGCATCAATATATATATCTATTCTTTTTCAAATTCTTTTCCCATATATGTTATTACAGATTATTGAGTAGTGTTCCATGTGCTATATGCTACATTGTCTTTTAAAGTCTCTGTCTTTTGTAATTTTATACTCATTTTTGATATTATTTGCATCAGGGCTTACATTCTACCATAACCTCTGTAAGGGCAGGGACCATGTCTGTCTATTCATTGCCATTTGAGCATCCTAACACATGAAAGAGGCTCTATAATTAATTGTTGGATAAATGAATGAATAACCTAGGACTAGGACAATTTTCAGTTAACGCTATTGTAACATGACTGCAGAGAAAGAGGGGGCATGCATTAGGTATACTCATATTTGATCCATTTTCTATTTTTTGCAACAAAGATCAA